>NW_025534007.1:0-130000 GCF_020615455.1 Coregonus clupeaformis | reverse complement strand
CTTCCTTCATGGGCTCTGCCCTGGACATCAGGTACCTTTTACAAACAGATTCAGACAGACACACGCCTATTGGGCTGTTTCCCAGAACCCGATTTAAGCCAGTTCCTAAACTAAAAAGCTGTTTTTGTTTCAATGGAGATTCTTGCAGGAGTAGACCTAATCTTTGTCCAGGAAATCTTTGTCATAACAAGCTTAATAAAGATGCCACGTAACTTAGTTGATTGTCCACTATAACACGTCCAGGACCAAACTAGCTTGATACGTTGGTGTGAGATCTAGTCAATTGTTTAGGGAGAATCCAATTGTGCTGGAGTTTCTTCCTTTTAAATCACTGAACTAGCTAACACATTCCTAATCATCACTCTTGTGTAAAGAGCAGATGGACAATAAAGTATTCATCTTCTCTCTAGTGTTCCCAAAGAGGAGATGGACAATAAAGTATTCTTCTTCTCTCTAGTGTTCCCAAAGAGGAGATGGAGTTCCAGTCCAACCTGGAACAGATCAAGGAGCATGAGGAGGCCAACCACTCTACTCCTCTCCTGGGGGGTCTGAGTCGCCTCCTGGGGGTTCAGTCCCCAGTCTTCCCCCGCTCCTCCACCTCCTCCCGGGTATCCCTCCTGCGCCGGCGCCCCGGGGCTCCATTCAGCCGCTTCCCCCTCTTCCTGCACTCCGAGGGGGACCCGCCAATGCCGAGCCTCGGCCCTGGTCCTTGCCACAACTCCAGCCACCCGGACTACGCCTTCTCCTCCATGCCGCTGTACGAGAGGTCCGGCTTCTACAGCTGCCCCCAGACCCCAATCCATTGTGTTCCCCCCGCTATGCCTCGTCCGCGGCCCACCCGAGGAGCTCACGCCTGGGATCGCAGCTCCAGCTCGCTGGCCCCTCCGATGGTTGGCTCTGGAGGTCTGCTGCCCCCTGATACTCCAGGTCATATGTTCCCTCCACCCTCCTCTGCCTTCCCCTGGCTGAGTGAGGAGGGGGAGGGTCCTTGTGTTCCAGCTTTCTCCTTCCCTGACCCTGGCAATCCTCCGGAGCTCTACCCCATGTCGAAGCTCCGGCCCGGGCAAGGCCTGCTGTCTCGAAGGCCCCCGCCTCCACGCCTCTCTCTGGATAACACACCGTCGGCCGAGGGCCTGCAGCCTGGACCCATCAGCCCCCGGGGAGTGGGAGGTGGAGGGGAGAGGGTGTTCTCCTTTACCCCTCCCTCTCGCACCCCAGCTACCAATCCCAATAACAGCTCCTCCTCCTGTATTAACACCACCAACCCCAACACCACTACTACAACCAACTTCTGCAATGGTACCAACCCCAACAACTTTTGTAACCATGCCAATTTCAACAACAACACTAGAGCAGCAGGGAGCAACAGTGGAACCAATGGTGGTCTAAGCAACAATGTCGTGAACACCTCAATTTCCATTTCCACTTCCGGGTCCTCTCAGCAAGAAGCCAATCAGCATCCAAACTCACCCAATGATTCAGGGATTTAATTGGCTGAGGGGGGGCCCTCACTGGCTGGGAGCTCTGTTAGTGGAGAGTGGGATGAACAAGGCCTCTGGGGGGCGGGAGCAGGACTGAGGAAGGAGGGAGATGATTGGACAAGGCCCCTGGGGGGTGGGAGCAGGACTGAGGAAGGAGGGAGATGATTGGACAAGGCCCCTGGGGGGTGGGAGCAGGACTGAGGAAGGAGGGAGATGATTGGACACCCCTGTGGGTGGGAGCATGACTAGAAAGAGATGATTGGACAAGGCCCCTGGGGGGTGGGAGCAGGACTGAGGAAGGAGGGAGATGATTGGACAAGGCCCCTGGGGGGTGGGAGCAGGACTGAGGAAGGAGGGAGATGATTGGAAAGACCCAGGGTTCAGAAGTAGTGTAGGCCTACGCAGTACACACATCTTTTATTCAGACTGGAAGGTTCCAGCACTTCTGACCAGTGGTAGTCTTACGAGGCCATCCTTCCAAATGTGAGCGAAGCCTGGACATCCAAGACTAGACCAGCTTAGAGGCTGCTTCTGAAATGTTTATAGGAATCCCACACCGTGGAGAGGTTGCTAATATGACATTTCTTCTTCATACTATTCCAGCTAGTAAACCAGTACGAAATCTACTGAAGAAAGAATCCTTTGTTTGCTGAATCTCAGAGGCCTACGTACTGGAGGCCTACCTGAACTACTGAAGAATCCCTATATCAATCATCAACCCCTTAAGAAAAGATTGACTTCTAAAATTCTGGTCAGAGGTGCTAAGTACCTTCGGCTGTCAGTATCTCTGGTGTGTTTCTGCCAAATTCCGGGTAATTTTCCCAAAATGTCCAGAAATCATTTGGAGGATTTCTGCGTATTCTCTCCTGATTCTTCCAACCAGGATTTCTGGAAAAAAACAAATCAAATTGTATTTGTCACATGCACTGAATACAACAGGTGTAGACCTTTCCGTGAAATGCTTACTTTACAAGCCCTTAACCAACAATGCAGAGTTTAAACTAAAGGAAAAATAGTAACGGAATAAAATAACAATAACGAGGCTATATACAAGGGGTACCGGTACCGAGTCAATGTGCAGGGGTACGGGGTAATTGAGGTAATATTTACATGTAGGTAGGGGTAAAGTCATTATGTATAGATAATAAACAGAGAGTAGCAGCAGTGTGTGTGTGTATATGTGTGTGTGTGTGTATGTGTGTGTGTGTGTGTGTGTGTGTTGGAGTGTCAGTGTAGAGTGTGTGGTTAGAGTCCAGTGAGTGTACATCGAGCCTGTTGAAGATAAATAAATAAACAAGAATAAAATAAGGGGTCAATGTAAATAGTCCGGGTAGCAATTTGATTAACTGTTCAGCAGTATTATGGCTTGGGGGTAGAAGCTGTTAAGGAGTCTTTTGGTTCTAGACTTGGCGCTCCGGTACCGCTTGCCGTGCGGTAGCAGAGAGAACAGTCTATGACTAGGGTGGCTGGAGTCTTTTACCATTTTTTTGGGGCCTTCCTCTGACACCGCCTGGTATAGAGGTCCTGGATGGCAGGAAGCTTGGCCCCAGTGATGTTCTGGGCCGTACGCACTACCCTCTGTAGTGCCTTGTGGTCGGATGCCGAGCAGTTGCCATACCAAGCGGTGATGCGACCAGTCAGGATGCTCTCGATGGTGCAGCTGTAGAACTTTTTGAGGATCTGATGACCCATGCCAAATATTTTCAGCCTCCTGAGGGGGAATAGGCTTTGTCGTGCCCTCTTAACGACTGTCTTGGTGTGTTTGGACCAGGGGCGGTGTGTTCAATAGGGCGATATGGGCGACGCACTGCCAAACGGGAAAAGGAAGGGATTTTTTTTCTAATCAATTATATCACGGCAACAGTAGTTATCAGTGTTGTAATCTAGACGTCTGATCTGCCACAGTGCCACACTGCCACTAAATGTCCAATCAGGCTAAAGTCGTGCTTCAAATGGCCCCCCTTTTGGGGCGATTTCAGTCAGGTTGAAAATCGCCCAGAAGTCTGTCATAGACTCCCATGTAAAATCTATTTTTTTCAAATTTCAGAGCTTTCAATACAATCTCTATGGGTTTCTGAGGGCTTGCACTTACGCCGTCGTCATACGTAACGTAACCATGAACGTAACTAAGAAAAGAGCGGGTAGCAGCATCAATCAATTCACGTACTACTATCAAGATGGCTATAGCGTTCAGTGCAACTCGATTGTCTCTTTGAAAGAAGTTCACATCAAAGAGACAACCACAAAGTGCAGGAGCGCTTTTTGAGTTCCTTCCCATCTCGGAATCAACCTCAGTCTCAATCGCCAGTGTGCTTTTGGAGAGACTGAACGGTCTTTTGCCGACGACGTGAAAGTCAAACTCATTGCGCAAGCTTACGATGGAGCCAGTGTGATGAGGCGAGAGAAGGCAAAAGGTGCGTGAGCATTTCAAGAAAGGCCATTACGTGCATTGCTATGCGCATCAGCTGAATTTGATCATGCAGCAAGCTAAAAAGTAACTAGTAAACTAGTCCTCAGCATGCCTGATTTCAATGAGAAAGTCATTGACCGCTTTGCTGCATTGAAAGAGAGAAGAGAACAGTTTCAGTACAAGTAATGTAGCCTCTCTCTCTCTTTGTCCCTCCCTGTCTGTCTCTTTAACACACACCACGCCCAAATCAGTTCACAGTTGATGTTGTTTAAAATAGTTATTTTTCATTTTTAAAAAGTAAACAATTTTTTTTACAAATCTATACAATTGGCCAGAATATGGTTGTTCATATTTACAAAGCCATACAGATAGCTGTGTTTACCTTTTCTAGAAATTATTTTCAAATTCTGTTTTTCAGGCAAAATGTCTATCACTGTTCATTTTCACAAATCTATACAAGAGGGCAGAATATGGAAGTCTATAAAAATTTCTTATTACCAATAACTTGCATCAATGTTTTCAGTAGCCTCTATCAAAAGCTCCTGCTTGCTCAGGTGCACATATTTCCAATTCAACCATGAGGCCTTTTTGAAGCAAGTAATGTGTATATCAGTATTGACTTATATGCTGCCCCTGTCTTCATGTTGTTGCTGGACATATCTTTTTTAAAATGTGTGTAGGTCACCTAAATCATCAGAAAAATTGACCCCCCTGAGAATTTTTTCAGGAGCCGCCACTGGTTTGGACCATGATAGTTCGTTGGTGATGTGGACACCAAGGAACTTGAAGCTCTCAACCCGCTCCACTACATCCCCATCGATGTGAATGGGGGCGTGCTCGGCCCTCCTTTTCGTGTAGTCCACAATCAGCTCCTTTGTCTTGGTCATGTTGAGGGAGAGGTTGTTGTCCTGGCACCACCACACTGCCAGGTCTCTGACATCCTCCCTATAGGCTGTCTCATCGTTGTCGGTGATCAGGCCTACCACCGTTGTGTCGTCTGCAAACTTAATGATGGTGTTGGAGTCGTGCTTGGCCACGCAGTCATGGGTGAACAGGGAGTACAGGAGGGGACTAAGCACACACTGGGGGGTGTGAGGGTCACCACCTGGGGGCGGCTCATCAGGAAGTCCAGGATCCATTTGCAGAGGAAGGTGATCAGTCCCAGGGTCCTTAGCTTAGGTGATGAGCTTTGAGGGCACTATGGTGTTGAACGCTGAGCTGTAGTCAATTAACAGTATTCTCACGTCGGTCTTCCTTTTGTCCAGGTGGGAAAGGGCAGTGTGGAGCGCAATAGAGATTGCGTCATCTGTGGATCTGTTGGGGCGATATGCAAATTGGAGTGAGTCTAGGGTTTCTGGAATAAAGGTGTTGATGTGAGGGAGCCATGACCAGCCTTTCAAAGCACTTCATGGCTACAGACGTGAGTGCTACGGGTCGGTAGTCATTTAGGCAGGTTACCTTAGTGTTCTTGGGCACAGGGACTATGGTGGTCTGCTTGAAACATGTTGGTATTACAGACTCTGTCAGGGGACAGGTTGATAATGTCAGTGAAGACACCTTTCCAGTGACCTGGGAATTTTGGGAAAGTTACCGGAATTATGCAACCCTAGTTTCTACTATATAGTAATCAATCAATCATATATATGATAAATATCCGTTTCTTACGCAGTCTAAGGCCGTAGACATTGCACTGGTGTTTATTTGTCCAGCAACTCTGTTCAAATAAGGTCTATAAAAGGATAATTATCTAGGGAATAAGGTACCATTTGGGACACACCTACTGATCTGATCCCCTCATATCTATATTATTATTATTATATTATATTATTATTATTATTATTATTATTATATTATATCTATGCTTACTCCAACTGTGATCAATTAGCCTGACACGACACAACACATTACGAAATCCCAGTACAATATCAACGTTTTGAAACAGGACAAAACGTGTCGTTCTAGAAGTCTCTGTAACAAGGACGGTTTAGAAAATTCCAGTAACTTTTCCCCAAATTCCCAGGTTTTATAGAAATCCAGAATCCCCTAACCAGGATATCTAGAATTCTCAGGAATTTGGGAAAAGTTACCAGTATTATGCAACCCTATGAGGGTGCAACACATTGCCAAGTGGTCATATGAATATGAAGTACTTTATTTTAAACACAGATTAAAAAAAAAATATATGTACATATATTGTTTTTCCTTGAATGATACTGTGTATAGTTAGTTGGAGTAGTAGTGTTATTTTTGGTTGTTTGTTCTGTAATAAATATTAACCTTTCAAAAGGATCTGATTTTTGGCCTTATTTAATGCACATCTGACCCGTCTAATATTCAAACAGACAGTCAACACAAAGTGATTCAAATATTTATCATCATACATAGATAGAACACAGACCATTAAAATGCCAATTAATGAACTGTGTGGACATAATATAATGGAAAAGGTATTCAACTTAACATCTTTCCTACAATCACTCGATATTGACTTCACAAATTAAACATGAAAAGCATTAGTGAAAAAAACGGAGTTATAACGTGGTCCTGCTGCCAGTCTCACTTTTAAACTCCACCAAGCTACGAGGCATTTCTAGGAACCAGTTAAGTCTTTATTTTGGCAGCGCATGTCAATTGTAACGGACACATACTGTATGTAGGTAAACAGAGGGAAGATATAGCCTGGTTCCCAGATCTGTTTGTGCTCTTGCAAACTCCATTGCTGCCTTCGTCAAGCCAAACTGAATGACAAGGAGTTGGCATGATAGCACAGACAGACGAAATCAGTCCCCGTGTAGCTCAGTTGGTAGAGCATGGCGCTTGCAACGCCAGGGTTGTGGGTTCGATTCCCACACGGGGGGCCAGTATGAAAAATGTATGCACTCACTAACTGTAAGTCGCTCTGGATAAGAGCGTCTGCTAAATGACAAAAAAAATATATATATATATATCATGTAGTGAAACCATAGAATGGCGGCCAGTAAATCTAGAGCAGTAATGTAAATAGAGCAATGGCTTCTGGTCATTTTGGTCTTTAAGCACTAGGGGATTACCAGTCGTAAGGACAGACCAAACATGCAAAACTGACCAGCAGGCGGGAAAATGGGTTGTGTTCATTCGTAAACAAAACGGACTGAAAACTGTGAGGTACTACTATCTGAATTTATCCAATAAGAAATGTCAGTTTTCTGTTTCAATGTATTTTTCGCTACGGTGTGCACTAATGAACACGACCCCTGGCATAAGGGGATGTTTGGCCGCTACTCCTTCCCCAGGGTGTGTTTGTCAAAGAGGTACTCCGCCATGCCGTTCTGCGGGGCCCCCATGTGACGCAGGTTGGTGACCCAGTCACTCAACTCCTTGATAGACTTGACCTGCTCATCCAGATAGTGGGTCTCTATGAAGTCACACATCTGAGGAAAGGTTTTTTGTTACGGTCATTAGGAAGAGGATCAAATCTCCAAAACAGACACTATGGGTTTTCCCCTGACCCAGATTAAGCTCAATGCTATAAACAGCAGGGTTGGAGTCCGTTCCATTTAAATTCCAGTCAATTAAGGAAGTACACTGAAATTTCAATTCCAATTCTCTTCAATGAGGAAAATGTGGAATCTGAATTTCGTTTACTTTCTGAATTGACTTATTGAAATGGAATTGACCCCAACCCTGCTAAAAAGCATGCTCACAAGACAATCTTCAATGAAAATTGAAAGTGCTTTTTAGTCCGTGACTAAGCTTAATTGGTGTCCGGGAAACTGTCCCTATGAGCTGAGCTGTGTGTGACTCACGTGAGGGTCGTTGTGTTCTGTGGCTACTTTGTGCAGGTCCAGCAGGGACTGGTTGACACTCTTCTCCAGCTGCAGGGCACATTCTAGGGCCTCCAGCCCACTGCCCCACTCGTCTCGGTCGGGTTTCTGACACACACACACACAGAGAAACAGTTGATCACAATTATGAATATATATATATGCCTCAAACTGACAGAGCCCATTCAATTGTGGCAATATGTTGAACCAATCAATTAATCAATCAATCAATCAATCACTCTTTATTGTCCCAATTAGGAAATGTGTTGTGCAGTCAGGCTTCAACAATAAAAACAACATTAACAACAGGGACAACCATACAACAGATATACACAACAGATAAATAAATAATGAGATCAGTTGCAGTCTTAGATCAGTCATTGAATCAGTCTTAGATCAGTCAAAAGGAACAGTCATTGAATCAGTCTTAGATCAGTCAAAAGGAACAGTCATTGAATCAGTCTTAGATCAGTCATTGAATCAGTCTTAGATCAGTCAAAAGGAACAGTCATTGAATCAGTCTTAGATCAGTCTTAGATCAGTCAAAAGGAACAGTCATTGAATCAGTCTGAAGGCCGATGAGAAGTCAATAATCAGAAGCCTTGCGTGGGGTTTTTAGGTCCTCCAGGAGCTTAGAGGTTTAGTTTCTTGCATGTTAACATCAGAAGTCTCCTCCCCAAGTTTGAGTAATTCACTGCGTTAGCACACTCTGCCAACCCTGATGTTCTAGCAGTGTCTGAATCTTGGCTTAGGAAGGCCACCAAAAATTCAGAAATTTTGCAATCTACTATCCAGGTCTGTGCCCAAACAGTTTGAGCTTCTACTTCTAAAAATCCACCTTTCCAGAAATAAGTCTCTCACTGTTGCCGCTTGCTACAGACCCCCCTCAGCCCCCGGTTGTGCCCCGGACACCATATGTGAATTGCTTGCCCCCCATCTATCCTCAGAGTTCGTACTGCTTGGTGACCTAAACTGGGATATGCTTAACACCCCGGCCGTCCTACAATCTAAACTAGATGCCCTCAATCTCACACAAATTATCAAGGAACCTACCAGGTACAACCCTAAATCCGTAAACATAGATATCATCCTGACTAATTTATCCTCTAAATACACCTCCGCTGTCTTCAACCAGGATCTCAGCGATCGCTGCCTCATTGCCTGCGTCCGTAATGGGTCCGCGGTCAAACGCCCACCCCTCATCACTGTCAAACGCTCCCTAAAACACTTTAGCGAGCAGGCCTTTCTAATTGACCTGGCCTGGGTATCCTGGATGGATATTGACCTCATTCCGTCAGTAGAGGATGCCTGGATGTTCTTCAAAAGTGCTTTCCTCTCCATCTTAAATAAGCATGCCCCATTCAAAAAATTCAGAACTAAGAACAGATATAGCCCCTGGTTCACCCCAGACTTGACTGCCCTTGACCAGCACAAAAACATCCTGTGGCATACTGCATTAGCATCGAACAGCCCCCGCGATATGCAACTTTTCAGGGAAGTCAGGAACCAATATACACAATCAGTTAGGAAAGCAAAGGCTAGCTTTTTCAAACAGAAATGTGGATCCTGTAGCACTAACTCCAAAAAGTTCTGGGACACTGTAAAGTCCATAGAGAATAAGAGCACTTCCTCCCAGCTGCCCACTGCACTGAGGCTAGGAAACACTGTCACCACTGATAAATCTACGATAATCGAGAATTTCAATAAGCATTTTGCTACGGCTGGCCATGCTTTCCACCTGGCTACCCCGGCCACCAGCTCTGCACCCTCCGCTGCAACTTGCCCATGCCCATGTGTGTGTTATACCCTGATGTCCTGGAGGAAGATACGTCCTCCTCTCTGGTTCTGTGTGTGTGTGTGTTATACCCTGATGTCCTGGAGGAAGATACGTCCTCCTCTCTGGTTCTGTGTGTGTGTGTTATACCCTGATGTCCTGGAGGAAGATACGTCCTCCTCTCTGGTACTGTGTGTGTGTGTTATACCCTGATGTCCTGGAGGAAGATACGTCCTCCTCTCTGGTTCTGTGTGTGTGTGTTATACCCTGATATCCTGGAGGAAGATACGTACGCCTCTCTGGTTCTGTGTGTGTGTGTTATACCCTGATGTCCTGGAGGAAGATACGTCCTCCTCTCTGGTACTGTGTGTGTGTGTTATACCCTGATGTCCTGGAGGAAGATACGTCCTCCTCTCTGGTTCTGTTTACTCATCAGTTTCTCAGCATGCTCCTTCTCCTCCTTGGACTGAGTCAGGAAGAACTTGGAAAAGTTGGGCAGGGATTTGTCGTCTCTGTCAAAGTAGTACCCCTAGAAACACGTACAAGAGAAAGGTGGAGGTGTCACTAACGGGTCATCCTGCCGAACGTTGAGCCTGTATGAAATGTTCTCTACAACTAGATAGTTATTAGAAATAGCTCTGTCTAAATTCCTTTGAATCTCTAGCACAGGGAGAGATGAGTTAAAGACCGAACATGAGAATTGATCGATTCCTCATTCGACTTGGGATCCCATCCCAAATTGAACCCATCCTCTCTTGGCTCTATTCAGGTACAGGGAAGACACAGCAATGCCTTCCCCGGGACCACCCCATACGTAAAAATGTATGCACACATGACTGTAAGTCGCTTTGGATAAAAGCGTCTGCTAAATGGCATATTATTATTATTATTATTATGTATAGCAATATTCACTGTGTTTACATAACACAGACATACACTACCGGTCAAAAGTTTTAGAACACCTACTCATTTCAGGGTTTTTCTTTTTTTTTTTAACTATTTTCTACATTGTAGAATAATAGTGAAGACATCAAAACTATGAAATAACACATATGGACTCATGTAGTAACCAAAAAAGTGCTAAAGAAAATCAAAATATATTTTCTATTTCAGATTCTTCAAAATAGCCACCCTTTGCCTTGATGACAGCTTTGCACACTCTTGGCATTCTCTCAACCAGCTTCACCTGGAATGCTTTTCCAACAGTATTGAAGGAGTTCCCACATATGCTGAGCACTTGTTGGCTGCTTTTCCTTCACTCTGCGGTCCGACTCATCCCAAACCATCTCAATTGGGTTGAGGTCGGGCGATTGTGGAGACCAGGTCATCTGATGCAGCACTCCATCACTCTCCAGGCCCCGTGTAGCTCAGTTGGTAGAGCATGGCGTTTGCAATGCCAGGGTTGTGGGTTCAATTCCCACGGGGGGCCAGTATGAAAATGTATGCACTTACTAACTGTAAGTCGCTCTGGATAAGAGCGTCTGCTAAATGACTACATTTACATTTACATTTTAGTCATTTAGCAGACACTCTTATCCAGAGCGACTTACAGTTAAGTGAGTGCATACATTTTTCATACTGGCCCCCCGTGGGAAACGAACCCACAACCCTGGCGTTGCAAGCGCCATGCTCTACCAACTGAGCTACAGGAGGCCAGGACAGAGTTACCTCTGCTGCAGAGGATAAGTTCATTAGAGTTACCAGCCTCAGAAATTGCAGCCCAAATAAATGCTTCACAGAGTTCAAGTCACAGACACATCTCAACATCAACTGTTCAAAGGGGACTGTGTGAATCAGGCATTCATGGTCAAATTGCTGCAAAGAAACCACTACTAAAGGCCACCAATAAGAAGAAGAGACCTGCTTGGACCAAGAAACACGACTAAAATGTAAAATGTCCTTCTTGGTAAAATAGCCCTTACATAGCCTGGAGGTGTGTTGGGTCATTGTCCTGTGTAAAAACAAATGATAGTCCCACTAAGCCCAAACCAGATGGGATGGAGTGTCGCTGCAGATTTCTGTGGTAGCCATGCTGGTTAAGTGTGCCGTGAATTCTAAATAAATCACAGACAGTGTCACCAGCAAAGCACCCCCACATCATCACACCTCCTCTTCCATGCTTTACGGTGGGAACCACACATGCGGAGATCATCCGTTCACCCACACCACGTCTCACAAAGACACGGCGGTTGGAACCAAAAATCTCCAATTTGGACTCCAGACCAAAGGACAAATTTGTCTTTTACTCGTGTAAAAGTCCATTACTCGTGTTTCTTGGCCCAAGCAAGTCTCTTCTTCTTATTGGTGTCCCTTAGTATTGGTTTCTTTGCAGCAATTCGACCATGAAGGCCTGATTCACACAGTCTCCTCTGAACAGTTGATGTTGCGATGTGTCTGTTACTTGAACTCTGTGAAGCATTTATTTGGGCTGCAATTTCTGAGGCTGGTAACTCTAATGAACTTATCCACTGCAGCAGAGGTAACTCTGGGTCTTCCATTCCTGTGGCAGTCCTCATGAGAGCCAGTTTCATCATAGCGCTTGATGGTCTTTGAGACTGCACTTGAAGAAACGTTCAAAGTTCTTCACATTTTCCGTATTGACTGACCTTCATGTCTTAAAGTAATGATGGACTGTTGTTTCTCTTTGCTTATTTGAGCTGTTCTTTCCATAATATGGACTCGGTCCTTTACCAAATAGGGCTATCTTCTGTATACCACACCTACCTTATCAAAACACAACTGATTGGCTCAAACGCATTAAGAAGGAAATAAATTCCACAAATTAACTTTTAAGAAGGCACACCTGTTAATTGAAACGCATTCCAGGTGACTACCCCATGAAGCTGGTTGAGAGAATGCCAAGAGTGTGCAAAGCTGTCATCAAGGCAAAGGGTGGCTATTTGAAGAATCTCAAATATAAAATGTATTTTTATTTGTTTAACACTTTTTTGGTTACTACATGATTCCATATGTGATATTTCATAGTGTTGATGTCTTCACTATTATTATTATTATTATTATTATTATTATACAATGTAGAAAATAGCAAAAATAAAGAAAAACCCTTGAATGAGTAGGTGTTCTAAAACTTTTGACTGGTACTGTAAATATATTAATTATGAGAGACATACAGCTCTATATGTTTTACCATAGACAGGTAACGGTCCAGCTGGTGGCCAACTATTGGTCGTACCATAGACAGGTAACGGTCCAGCTGGTGGCCAACTATTGGTCGTACCATAGACAGGTAACGGTCCAGCTGGTGGCCAACTATTGGTCGTACCATAGACAGGTAACGGTCCAGCTGGTGGCCAACTATTGGTCGTACCATAGACAGGTAACGGTCCAGCTGGTGGCCAACTATTGGTCGTACCATAGACAGGTAACGGTCCAGCTGGTGGCCATCTATTGGTCGTACCATAGACAGGTAACGGTCCAACTGGTGGCCAACTATTGGTCGTACCATAGACAGGTAACGGTCCAGCTGGTGGCCAACTATTGGTCGTACCATAGACAGGTAACGGTCCAGCTGGTGGCCAACTATTGGTCGTACCATAGACAGGTAACGGTCCAGCTGGTGGCCAACTATTGGTCGTACCATAGACAGGTAACGGTCCAGCTGGTGGCCAACTATTGGTCGTACCATAGACAGGTAACGGTCCAGCTGGTGGCCAACTATTGGTCGTACCATAGACAGGTAACGGTCCAGCTGGTGGCCAACTATTGGTCGTACCATAGACAGGTAACGGTCCAGCTGGTGGCCAACTATTGGTCGTACCATAGACAGGTAACGGTCCAGCTGGTGGCCAACTATTGGTCGTACCATAGACAGGTAACGGTCCAGCTGGCGGCCAACTATTGGTCTTACCATAGACAGGTAACGGTCCAGCTGGTGGCCAACTATTGGTCGTATTATAGACAGGTAACGGTCCAGCTGGTGGCCAACTATTGGTCGTACCATAGACAGGTAACGGTCCAGCTGGTGGCCAACTATTGGTCGTACCATAGACAGGTAACGGTCCAGCTGGTGGCCAACTATTGGTCGTACCATAGACAGGTAACGGTCCAGCTGGTGGCCATCTATTGGTCTTACCATAGACAGGTAACGGTCCAGCTGGTGGCCAACTATTGGTCTTACCATAGACAGGTAACGGTCCAGCTGGTGGCCAACTATTGGTCGTACCATAGACAGGTAACGGTCCAGCTGGTGGCCAACTATTGGTCATACCATAGACAGGTAACGGTCCAGCTGGTGGCCATCTATTGGTCTTACCATAGACAGGTAACGGTCCAGCTGGTGGCCAACTATTGGTCTTACCATAGACAGGTAACGGTCCAGCTGGTGGCCAACTATTGGTCGTACCATAGACAGGTAACGGTCCAGCTGGTGGCCAACTATTGGTCGTATTATAGACAGGTAACGGTCCAGCTGGTGGCCAACTATTGGTCGTACCATAGACAGGTAACGGTCCAGCTGGTGGCCAACTATTGGTCGTATTATAGACAGGTAACGGTCCAGCTGGTGGCCAACTATTGGTCGATACCATAGACAGGTAACGGTCCAGCTGGTGGCCAACTATTGGTCTTACCATAGACAGGTAACGGTCCAGCTGGTGGCCAACTATTGGTCGTACCATAGACAGGTAACGGTCCAGCTGGTGGCCAACTATTGGTCGTTACCATAGACAGGTAACGGTCCAGCTGGTGGCCAACTATTGGTCGTACCATAGACAGGTAACGGTCCAGCTGGTGGCCAACTATTGGTCGTACCATAGACAGGTAACGGTCCAGCTGGTGGCCAACTATTGGTCGTACCATAGACAGGTAACGGTCCAGCTGGTGGCCAACTATTGGTCGATACCATAGACAGGTAACGGTCCAGCTGGTGGCCAACTATTGGTCGTACCATAGACAGGTAACGGTCCAGCTGGTGGCCAACTATTGGTGCGTACCATAGACAGGTAACGGTCCAGCTGGTGGCCAACTATTGGTCTTACCATAGACAGGTAACGGTCCAGCTGGTGGCCAACTATTGGTCGTACCATAGACAGGTAACGGTCCAGCTGGTGGCCAACTATTGGTCGTACCATAGACAGGTAACGGTCCAGCTGGTGGCCAACTATTGGTTGCACCATAGACAGGTAACGGTCCAGCTGGTGGCCAACTATTGGTCTTACCATAGACAGGTAACGGTCCAGCTGGTGGCCAACTATTGGTCGTACCATAGACAGGTAACGGTCCAGCTGGTGGCCAACTATTGGTCGTACCATAGACAGGTAACGGTCCAGCTGGTGGCCAACTATTGGTCGTACCATAGACAGGTAACGGTCCAGCTGGTGGCCAACTATTGGTCGTACCATAGACAGGTAACGGTCCAGCTGGTGGCCAACTATTGGTCGTACCATAGACAGGTAACGGTCCAGCTGGTGGCCAACTATTGGTCGTACCATAGACAGGTAACGGTCCAGCTGGTGGCCAACTATTGGTCGTACCATAGACAGGTAACGGTCCAGCTGGTGGCCAACTATTGGTCGTACCATAGACAGGTAACGGTCCAGCTGGTAGCCAACTATTGGTCGTACCATAGACAGGTAACGGTCCAGCTGGTGGCCAACTATTGGTCGTACCATAGACAGGTAACGGTCCAGCTGGTGGCCAACTATTGGTCGTACCATAGACAGGTAACGGTCCAGCTGGTGGCCAACTATTGGTCGATACCATAGACAGGTAACGGTCCAGCTGGTGGCCAACTATTGGTCGTACCATAGACAGGTAACGGTCCAGCTGGTGGCCAACTATTGGTCGTACCATAGACAGGTAACGGTCCAGCTGGTGGCCAACTATTGGTCGTATTATAGACAGGTAACGGTCCAGCTGGTGGCCAACTATTGGTCGTACCATAGACAGGTAACGGTCCAGCTGGTGGCCAACTATTGGTCGTACCATAGACAGGTAACGGTCCAACTGGATGCCAACTATTGGTCGTACCATAGACAGGTAACGGTCCAACTGGTGGCCAACTATTGGTCGTACCATAGACAGGTAACGGTCCAGCTGGTGGCCAACTATTGGTCGTACCATAGACAGGTAACGGTCCAGCTGGTGGCCAACTATTGGTCGTACCATAGACAGGTAACGGTCCAGCTGGTGGCCAACTATTGGTCGTACCATAGACAGGTAACGGTCCAACTGGTGGCCAACTATTGGTCGTACCATAGACAGGTAACGGTCCAGCTGGTGGCCAGCTATTGGTCGTACCATAGACAGGTAACGGTCCAGCTGGTGGCCAACTATTGGTCGTACCATAGACAGGTAACGGTCCAGCTGGTGGCCAACTATTGGTCGTACCATAGACAGGTAACGGTCCAGCTGGTGGCCAACTATTGGTCGTACCATAGACAGGTAACGGTCCAGCTGGTGGCCAACTATTGGTGCGTACCATAGACAGGTAACGGTCCAGCTGGTGGCCAACTATTGGTCGTACCATAGACAGGTAACGGTCCAGCTGGTGGCCAACTATTGGTCGTACCATAGACAGGTAACGGTCCAGCTGGCGGCCAACTATTGGTCTTACCATAGACAGGTAACGGTCCAGCTGGTGGCCAACTATTGGTCGTATCATAGACAGGTAACGGTCCAGCTGGTGGCCAACTATTGGTCGTATTTACAGACAGGTAACGGTCCAACTGGTGGCCAACTATTGGTCGTACCATAGACAGGTAACGGTCCAGCTGGTGGCCAACTATTGGTCGTACCATAGACAGGTAACGGTCCAGCTGGTGGCCAACTATTGGTCGTACCATAGACAGGTAACGGTCCAGCTGGTGGCCAACTATTGGTCGTACCATAGACAGGTAACGGTCCAGCTGGTGGCCAACTATTGGTCGTACCATAGACAGGTAACGGTCCAGCTGGTGGCCAACTATTGGTCGTACCATAGACAGGTAACGGTCCAGCTGGTGGCCAACTATTGGTCGTACCATAGACAGGTAACGGTCCAGCTGGCGGCCAACTATTGGTCTTACCATAGACAGGTAACGGTCCAGCTGGTGGCCAACTATTGGTCGTATCATAGACAGGTAACGGTCCAGCTGGTGGCCAACTATTGGTCGTACCATAGACAGGTAACGGTCCAGCTGGTGGCCAACTATTGGTCGTATTATAGACAGGTAACGGTCCAGCTGGTGGCCAACTATTGGTCGTACCATAGACAGGTAACGGTCCAACTGGTGGCCAACTATTGGTCGTACTATAGTCAGGTAACGGTCCAGCTGGTGGCCAACTATTGGTCGTATTATAGACAGGTAACGGTCCAGCTGGTGGCCATCTATTGGTCTTACCATAGACAGGTAACGGTCCAGCTGGTGGCCAACTATTGGTCGTATTATAGACAGGTAACGGTCCAGCTGGTGGCCATCTATTGGTCGTATTATAGACAGGTAACGGTCCAGCTGGTGGCCAACTATTGGTCGTACCATAGACAGGTAACGGTCCAGCTGGTGGCCAACTATTGGTCGTACCATAGACAGGTAACGGTCCAGCTGGTGGCCAACTATTGGTCGTACCATAGACAGGTAACGGTCCAGCTGGTGGCCAACTATTGGTCGTACCATAGACAGGTAACGGTCCAGCTGGTGGCCAACTATTGGTCGTACCATAGACAGGTAACGGTCCAGCTGGTGGCCAACTATTGGTCTTACCATAGACAGGTAACGGTCCAGCTGGTGGCCAACTATTGGTCGTACCATAGACAGGTAACGGTCCAGCTGGTGGCCAACTATTGGTCGTACCATAGACAGGTAACGGTCCAGCTGGTGGCCAACTATTGGTCTTACCATAGACAGGTAACGGTCCAGCTGGTGGCCAACTATTGGTCGTACCATAGACAGGTAACGGTCCAGCTGGTGGCCAACTATTGGTCGTACCATAGACAGGTAACGGTCCAGCTGGTGGCCAACTATTGGTCGTACCATAGACAGGTAACGGTCCAGCTGGTGGCCAACTATTGGTCGTACCATAGACAGGTAACGGTCCAGCTGGTGGCCAACTATTGGTCTTACCATAGACAGGTAACGGTCCAGCTGGTGGCCAACTATTGGTTGTATTATAGACAGGTAACGGTCCAGCTGGTGGCCATCTATTGGTCGTATTATAGACAGGTAACGGTCCAGCTGGTGGCCAACTATTGGTCGTACCATAGACAGGTAACGGTCCAGCTGGTGGCCAACTATTGGTCGTACCATAGACAGGTAACGGTCCAGCTGGTGGCCAACTATTGGTCGTACTACAGACAGGTAACGGTCCAGCTGGTGGCCAACTATTGGTCGTACCATAGACAGGTAACGGTCCAGCTGGTGGCCAACTATTGGTCGTACCATAGACAGGTAACGGTCCAGCTGGTGGCCAACTATTGGTCTTACCATAGACAGGTAACGGTCCAGCTGGTGGCCAACTATTGGTCGTACCATAGACAGGTAACGGTCCAGCTGGTGGCCAACTATTGGTCGTACCATAGACAGGTAACGGTCCAGCTGGTGGCCAACTATTGGTCTTACCATAGACAGGTAACGGTCCAGCTGGTGGCCAACTATTGGTCGTACCATAGACAGGTAACGGTCCAGCTGGTGGCCAACTATTGGTCGTACCATAGACAGGTAACGGTCCAGCTGGTGGCCAACTATTGGTCGTACCATAGACAGGTAACGGTCCAGCTGGTGGCCAACTATTGGTCGTACCATAGACAGGTAACGGTCCAGCTGGTGGCCAACTATTGGTCTTACCATAGACAGGTAACGGTCCAGCTGGTGGCCAACTATTGGTCGTACCATAGACAGGTAACGGTCCAGCTGGTGGCCAACTATTGGTCGTACCATAGACAGGTAACGGTCCAGCTGGTGGCCAACTATTGGTCTTACCATAGACAGGTAACGGTCCAGCTGGTGGCCAACTATTGGTCGTATTATAGACAGGTAACGGTCCAGCTGGTGGCCATCTATTGGTCTTACCATAGACAGGTATACATAAGAGGCATACAGTTCCAGGTTGATCTGCCTGTTGATTGCAGCCTCACAGTCCTGGTGGAAGTTCTGTCGCACCTGGGATGTCATGGTTCTGGAAAGAGAGACAGAGTCAGGCAGACAGATGTTTAGTCTTTAGCTTGGTGCCTTGGACAACGTGTTCTGCACAGTGCACACAGAGGAAGAGTGAACAACACAACTGCTAATAATCAAGTGCAAGTCATCCCCATTGCCAATTAACTGGCTAGATCAGGGCCTTATTTCCCCATAGCAATGGAACTTAGGCTCACAAGTGTTTTAACAAAGCATCTTTCCTACAACGGCCGAAGATGCAACATGCGTTTCCCAAAACACCACGCAGAGAGAACGGTCACTAAGTGCACCGTTGGAGCATGTGTCCATACTGTTAGGGTTGAAAGGAAGGGAGCGCTGCTCTCAGATCAGCTTTCTCCATTAAAATCTTTACCTTAACATTAGATTTATTTCACAATACTGATGACAAATATTGAGGCGGCTTGTTCTAATCCTTAACCCAATAGAAATGCACTAAATCATTGTGCACGTTGGGCTACACATCACTAAAATAAATTGAGACAAATGACAGACAGTCAGTAGCCTGTAGCAAAACAGAACTCAATTGATTGAACATTAAATGTATTTTAATATGATTGAAATAGGCCTATTAGCCTGCAGTTTATTGTATTTTAATGCAGCCATCTCGGTTTTCATTTGAATCATATCTTTATACGTCGCTTATTTGTATCAATTGCAAAGACATACAAAAGGTATGTGGACACCCCTTCAAATGAGTGGATTCAGCCACACCCGTTGCTGACAGGTGTATAAAATCAAGCACACAGCCATGCAATCTCCATAGACAAACATTGGCAGTAGAATGGCCCGTACTGAAGAGCTCAGTGACTTTCAACGTGGCACTGTCAAAAGATGCCACCTTTCCAACAAGTCAGTTGGTCAAATTTCTGCCCTGCTAGAGCTGCCCCGGTCAACTCTAAGTGCTGTTATTGTGAAGCGGAAACGTCTAGGAGCAACAACGGCTCAGCCACGAAGTGGTCGGCCACACAAGCTCACAGAACGGGACCGCTGAGTGCTGAAGCGCGTAGCGCGTAAAAATCGTCTGTCCTCGGTTGCAACACTTACTACCGAGTTCCAAACTGCCTCTGGAAGCAACGTCAACACAATAACTGTTTGTCGGGAGCTTCATGAAATGGGTTTCCATGGCCGAGTAGCTGCACACAGGCCTAAGATCACCATGCGCAATGCCAAGCATCGGCTGGAGTGGTGTAAAGCTCGCCGCCATTGGACTCTGGAGCAGTGGAAACGCATTCTCTGGAGTGATGAATCCCGCTTCACCATCTTGCAGTCCAACGGACAAATCTGGGTTTGGCGGATGCCAGGAGAACGCTACCTGCCCCAATGCATAGTGCCAACTGTAAAGTTTGCTGGAGGAGGAATAGTGGTCTGGGGCTGGTTTTCATGGTTCGGGCTAGGCCCCTTAGTTCCAGTGAAGGGAAATCTTAACGCTACAGCATACAATGACATTCTAGACGATTCTGTGCTTCCAACTTTGTGGCAACAGTTTGGGGAAGGCCCTTTCATGTTTCAGCATGACAATGCCCCCGGTGCACAAAGCGATGTCCATACAGAAATGGTTTGTTGAGATCGGTGTGGAAGAACTTGACTGGCCTGCACAGAGCCCTGACCTCAACCCCATCGAACACCTTTGGTATGAATTGGAACACCGACTGCTGTCGTAGAAATATCTGACTCAAAAGTAGTCAACTCAAAAATATCTCTCAAGAAACTGGAGCTTGTGAATCCAAAAATGTGACGTTATTATTTGCGTAACAAAGCCGAGCCCCTCCATGGAGCACCTGCTCTCCTTGGCTCAAAGATCTCTTTTTATACAAATACACAATCATGCTTACATAGCATATACAGTTACTCCCCTTAGGGCAAATGATTAACTTATTTTAGTGCCACTCTACCCTTATCTTTCAACGTCCAGATGTCACATGTGGTTAACTCCAATAGGCCATGGGCGCTTTTCCATATGAGGCCTCTTTTCCTTATCTCATTATATTGGTGGCAGACCCTTTCTTTAAAATAATACCCATACATACATTAAGGCATGGCTACACACCACATTGGCTATATTCCTTATTTGAGCATCTGGATTACAAAGTATCAACCATGTTTACAATATTTTACCTTTTAGCACTTCCCAACATTTGCCTTATAAAATATCTCTATACTGTGCGCCAGGCCTAATCACCCAACACCAGTGATCTTGTGGCTGAAAGGAAGCAAGTCCCTGCAGCAATGTTCCAACATCTAGTGGAAAGCCTTCCCAGGAGAGTGGAGGCTGTTATAGCAGCAAAGGGGGGGAACCAACTCCATATTAATGCCCATGATTTTGGAATGAGATGTTTGACGAGCAGGTGTCCACATACTTTTGGCCATGAAGTGTATTTGTAGTCAACTTTGTTCTTAAGTTATCAGCGGTCACAGAGAGATTCTATGTTTAGCCAAGATCTAGTCTATAAAGTGACGCGGGAGGGCAAAAAAAACATAATAATAATATGCCATTTAGCAGACGCTTTTATCCAAAGCGACTTACAGTCATTTAACGACGCCCTCCTGTAGCTCAGTTGGTAGAGCATGACGCTTGCAACGCCTGGGTTGTGGGTTCGATTCCCACGGGGGGCCAGTATGAAAAATGTATGCACTCACTAACTGTAAGTCGCTCTGGATAAGAGCGTCTGCTAAATGACTAAAATGTAAAATGTAGCTAGCTGTTCTACGAGTGGAAGCTAGGCGTTTTAAAGATTACGAGCGTGCAACGTTAGCTAATAATAACGATGTTAAGAACGTTAGTTAGCGACTGTTTTTTTGCCTCATCATGACAAGGCGCCCTTACAAGTTCAAGGTTATTGTTGCTAACAGGTAACGTTAGCTACCGTAACGCCGCTATCTAGTAGCAGAGGTGCAAACGTGGGTCATCAACAAATAACGCAACGAATATAGCCAGGTAATAACATTATCGAACAACGTATTTTAGACAGTATAAACCAGGTAAGCTACCTCTGAGTTGTAAGAAAGCTTGCTAGTAGACTCCGTCCAAAGCTGTGTCGTTGACTGGGTGACAGTTGTTTCTGACGGAACACGTCATCACGTACTAGTCAGCGTACCTTTCAAAATAAAAGTCCTCCACACTGTGTTCATTTTGATCCAGTAGTCCCACCTCCATATTCATAAATAAAACGGAATGTAGTGCTCATTAATGCATATAAATCACTATTCAATAAATGCACATCTACAGCTTTTCAATTCAGTATAACGCTCTCTAAAAAGTAGCCAGGAAGGCAAAAATGTACAGTGATTATATCTGTATTCATATCTGAAAGCTACTTGTATACCTAATTGCTCCTGTAAGTCGCTCTGGATAAGAGCGTCTGCTAAATAACTAAAATGTAAACATATGAGATTTGCCTGATTCTTATTTCAATATGTGCAGAAAATGTATATTATTGTAAATGTGAGATTGTTACACTATTTAGAACAACGTTTATGTGGTTAGTTGAGACAACCAGCTATTTCTGCACAAGTGAGTGACATGTTTTGGCCCCCCCAGTCCTTTTGTTTATTGGTTGTACAGTTTGGAAGGCTGCAGCCTGCCTCATCAAGTTGTGATTATTGACTGTCAAACACTTTCAATGGATTTCCCTTCATGTTAACAACTTTTTTTTTTTTTTTTTTTTAAATGACCATCTTCAGAGGTGTGGAAATGTTCTATCCATTTTATTCAGAAGAAATGTAAATGTATACAAGATTTATTTTTAAAAGGATTTAAAAAAAAGATTGTTAGCTACATTCCTTAAACTTACTGAAATTCACTTCAAGTGTCCGCCAGCTAGAGGTTCTTAATATAATACATGCAAGAACGAACAGAACAGAAAAATAAAAAACCCTTTAATCCCAGTTCCCAGTGTTTAAAGGGGCAGAGCTCCCATTCTTGGTGGCGAGTGCCAGACAGCAGAGCTGGTACGTTTGAAGTAGCGAGGTTTGCTCTTGTAGAAGATGCGGTCCAGTTTTGGCGGTTCAATCTCCCCGTAGTGAGAGTCCACGTCAGCTGGGTGGAAATATTGCTTCATCATAGACTGCTTCAGCTGGTTGCCTAGAGGAGAGGGAAGCACATGTTCACTTTAGCATCCTGACTGTAAAGCCATGGGTCTTATAGTTGAAAAAGCTGGCACAAAGTGCCATCATGCCTCCAGTCGTTAGCGCTAACGGCTAGTTAGCAACGGCTCCATAAACCATCTTCAACTTCCTTCAAACTGCACAGAGACATTAAAAAAAATGGTATCCATGAGTTAATCTAACTCTGGGTATGTAGAAAAAAAAAAGAAAAAGGGATTGATTGCCAAAATCTCAAACTATCCCTTTAAGAGCACAGTAAAAAGGCATAAAGGAGGCCTTGTGTGGAGGTGTGATGCTACGAGGCCTTGTGTGGAGGTGTTATGCATCATGTGATGCTACGAGGCCTTGTGTGGAGGTGTGATGCTACGAGGCCTTGTGTGGAGGTGTTATGCATCATGTGATGCTACGAGGCCTTGTGTGGAGATGTGATGCTACGAGGCCTTGTGTGGAGGTGTTATGCATCATGTGATGCTACGAGGCCTTGTGTGGAGATGTGATGCTACGAGGCCTTGTGTGGAGGTGTTATGCATCACGTGATGCTACGAGCCCTAAGTCAGTAAGTCAAACATACCCTCAGCCCATGTGGGGATGGGTTTCCTCGGTGCGGATTCGTCGTCAGTAGAGTCATCACTGTTCTGGTCCATCCCATAGTCCTCAGGGTTGGTGTTGAGAACAACTGGCTTGTTGCCCCCCTTAGGAGTGATCTCATATGACTGGGGAGACTGCTGCAAGGGTAGGAAGACAAAATCATGGATTACATGCATATGCATTTATCATTTCTTCTTCTCTTAGAATTAACTGACGAGTTGTGCGATTTCTGCACCCAGCTAAGGTTCGATGGAGAAAGTAGGTCCAGCTTCAGCAACAGTAGAAGTCATATGGTCATGTTGAGAGTGAGCCCTCATCTCCTACAACTGGGGAGACTGCTGCCATTTAGCAGATGCTTTTATCAACAACTGGGGAGACTGCTGCCATTTAGCAGATGCTTTTATCAACAACTGGGGAGACTGCTGCCATTTAGCAGATGCTTTTATCAACAACTGGGGAGACTGCTGCCATTTAGCAGATGCTTTTATCAACAACTGGGGAGACTGCTGCCATTTAGCAGATGCTTTTATCAACAACTGGGGGAGACTGCTGCCATTTAGCAGATGCTTTTATCAACAACTGGGGAGACTGCTGCCATTTAGCAGATGCTTTTATCAACAACTGGGGAGACTGCTGCCATTTAGCAGATGCTTTTATCAACAACTGGGGAGACTGCTGCCATTTAGCAGATGCTTTTATCCAAAGCGACTTAGTTATGCTCGCCTACATTTTAAATATGGGTGGCCCCTGGGAATCGAACCCACAATCCTGGCGTTGCAAGCACCATGCTCTACGGACTATGGCTCTAACGAGAGTGTAGTCCATACCTCGATATCCACAGTGACGTTGAGGACTCCTCCCTTCCCTACAGGCGTCTTCATCAACATGGGCTATAGAGGGAACAGGAGAGGTGCAGGATCAGTATACCCCAATGAGACACACAAGACTTTGCATAGATTAGGAAAATCATTACTGACAGCACATATGCCTCAAGTCCTTCAGCCCCAAGGGGAAAAAAAGCAAACGTTTACATTCAAAACAATGACGCGTCATATAACCACAAGTAGCCCCCCCCTCCTCGCTGTTAAGTCATATGTTAGGGCCAATCCCACATCTTCCCCTAGGTCCGACACCAGGGTTCCCCAAACTGACGTACAACAAATGTTCATTGTTGGAAATAAGACTGTAGAAACACCAGGAAATCAGCTCCAAGTGATTTACATTTTGGAAATCTGTTCCCAAGTATTCCCACGCATAATATATGTGATTGTATACAAATGTAAAGAAGGTTTGAAATTATTCTGTTTTAGTCAAATATTATATCCATTTGGGCTTCTTGCGGTCAATTTGCACTCTACAAATTATTTGTAATTATGTTCCTCCCCCCCACCCCCCCGAACATCTCAAGAAAAAAAAACCCACCCGGGGCTGAATCTAGTTGATGATCTCTGCCCTACGCACTTGTGGAGATCGGAGAGAATTTGATTGGTGTAAGCAATATGGTGAAACTTCCACCTATCCTATCCGAGGGCTCCAAGGTGGAGCTACTATCAGATTGATTTCACCTGTCAAAATCGGTTTGGGCCTTAAAGTAGAGGAAGTGTTCTCACCTGAACATCAGCAGTGAGGTGGCTCTTAGCAGCAGCAATAGCAGCTGCCTCCCTTTCCCTCTGTATGGCTGCTTCCCTCTGTCTGGCTGCTTCCCTCTGTCTCTCAGCTTCCCTCTGTCTCTCAGCTTCCCTCTGTCTCTCAGCTTCCCTCTGTCTCTCAGCTTCCCTCTGTCTCTCAGCTTCCCTCTGTCTCTCCTCCTCAGCCTGCCTCTGCTGCTCCTCCTAGTGACACAGAATAAAAACGGGTTTCATTAGCACTTTAATCTACCGTTAACGTTGGCATCGTCTAACCAAAAGTGTACCCGTCAATGTACATGTACACAGTCCCCGATATGAACACCTTTTAAAACATGATGTCCAAATCATCTGAAAAGTACCTTCAAACCAAGTCTACACAATGCTTAAGACAGGAACAGTCATGTTAAATGAACGGTTAATCCAAACACCAGTTTGACAGGACAGGACAGGTATGTCTTACCCTCCTCCTCTCCTCCAGCTCCCTCCTCTCCTTCTCCCTGGCAGCTCTCTCCACTTCTCTCTGAAGAGCGGTGGCCTTGTCCCGTTCTGCCCGCTCCCTGAAAACAGACAAGCCTTCTGTCTCCACATCAAACTGTCAAACCAACCAATTCACAGTCCAAAGCTTCGTACATCAACATTACCGATGGCAGGGCCAGTTTGATAGAATTAAAAGGTCAAACTAATTCATTTTTTTTCAGCAGTTGTCGCGGTCGTTTCACAGCTGTCGTCTTCCATAAGAAAATAAAACACTTCCATTCATCAATAGTTGACAGGAAACTACCTCTCAGCAGAGGCTTGTCTCTCTCTCTCCAGCTCCCTCTCCTGTTCCTTTTTCAGCTCCAGTGCTCGCCGGGCCTCAGCCATCTTGCGAGTCCTCTCCTGCTCCTCGTCAGCTCTTCTCTTAGCCTGCAGTTCCTGCTGACGCTTCTCCTCCTCCTCCTGGGACACAACAAGGGTCACAAACGTTTAGAACAACAAAAAAACCCACAAGCACCTTCAAGAGGTACCCAGTTCTACTAGAAAACAAAATGTCTGTCCCCGGGGCTGGTGTAGCAGGAACGCTGCAGTTTGGACATTCATGGGTCAAGAGTGGGTACGGATTCCACCGCTCCCATGGGTGGTATTCGCTCTACCTCTCAAATATCTGCCTATTAAAAATAAAAATAATCGTAATAATTATGAAAGTTCAACAAAACAAGGACTGTCTTACAGACTGTTGAATCTTCCTCCTCCTGGCGTCCTCCTCCATCTTCCTCCTCAGTTCCAGCTCCTCCTGGCGTTTGCTGGCCACCTTCTTCTTGGCCTTCTCCTCTGCCATGCGCTCCACTCGCAGCTGGGGAACAGGGGGGGAAATAGTTTAGCACTTTACACACAGTGGAACAGGATCGTGTTCATTAGGGCACGCCGTAGCAAAACAGTTTGCACGGGAAAACGAAAAAGGGTTTCCTATTGGACAAGTTCAGATAGTATCTCCCCTTTTCGCTCCATTTCAAGGAGGTTTGTGCCCAAATGAACACGACCCTTTACGGTAGCTTCACCTCTGCATCAGATGTCGTCCGTCCCCCTTTCATTCAGTAAAGCCGTGTTTCTCGTCAACATCTCACCTTGTCGTGTTTCTCGTCAATCTGAAGCATCTTCTGCTCAATCTTCTTCTTCTTCTCCTCCTCCCTCTGTTCTTCCTTCACCCGGGCCTCGACTACCCTCCGCAGCCGTTCATCCCTCTTCCTCTTCATCTCCTCCTGTTTTCTCCGCTTCTCTTCCTCCATCTTCTTCTTCCTCTCCTCTTCTTGCTCCTGCTTCTTCTTCAGGGCATCCAGTTTCAGACGTTCTCTTTCCTAGAACAGAAATACACTCTCTGAGATCAAAAAAGGTATCCGCTCTCCCTGGTTACATGGCATGACGTTCTCTCTTTACATTCTAGTGGCAACTCATTTTGAGACTGAGTGAAAATCAGGTGTTAGTAATATGTTACATTTAAGGCGAAATGGAAAGGGAGCCCATGAAGAGGGAGTACGATTAACATGAGACTAAAGGCACCAAGGGTGATTTCTGAAATAAAAAATACGCATCTCAAGGGCACCTACACACAGATTCGCAGCATAAAAAATAAATAAAAAATATGACGTCAAGTCCTTGCATTTAAATTTTGGTTTGGCGAGGGGCGAACTTATGTTCTTGCAAAGAGCCGGCAATGCCCTTGTGTGTAGATGACCTTAAACATGTTACGACATACATCGGATCAAACACGGTCGGATCAAACCCCAGCCTTTGTGCCTCTTGGAAACCCAACTTTTTAACTCACATGGCGTGGCAGGGAGGAGGGCAAACGGAGTGTACGAACCAAACAACGTTAATTCAGATGGCGTGGCAGGGAGGAGGACAAACGGAGTGTACGAACCAAACAACGTTAATTCAGATGGCGTGGCAGGGAGGAGGACAAACGGAGTGTACGAACCAAACAACGTTAATTCAGATGGCGTGGCAGGGAGGAGGACAAGTGGCCCGTTAGAGAGCAAACACACAACTAGTGAAGTAACAGGAGACCAAACACCCCCCCCACCATATTACTATAATACATACCACTACACCACTGCCTGGCTGTAGGGGGGACAGGGAGAGAGAGAGCCAATTAACCAGGCTGGTTAACATTGTGATTGTTTTTTTAAAAACTTCCTAAATGTTTTTTTGGCTCAAAATGATCACAAAACAGGTATGATGTGATCACGACAACATGTGGGATTGGGGATAGGCCTATTTTATTGATATGAATGGAGGATAATGTCATGAAGGCAGGAATTATTCAGGAAATTAGTAGTGATCTGTAGACTAACCTTGAAGTCTGCTCTGCCTGGCGTGGTGTGTTTGATGAAGGACTTCATGACCGTGTTGCGACCCAGAGAGCTGGGGGTCATCATCAGCATCTGGTTCCTCTGGACCGTGTGGAGGAATGACCTCATGTTGGGCCTCACCTGCAGTATACAACTAACATTAGGGTCTATTCACGGGAAGCAAACTTTACAATGCTTCAGAAAACACACTTAACAGCGCTTCAGAACGTAAAACATACAATGATAAAAATAAAAAATTTTTAAAAAACTTTACAGTGATAAGGCCCACACTTAATATATTCACGGTTTTGGAAGAACTGTTCTGTGCCAGACAATACAATACATTTTCACCACAGCTACTTGTTCTGAAGACAAGCGTGATATGAAGAGACCGTCTGATGTCTTTGGTTCTTACACTCTGGCTCTTCACGGGGGGTGAGGGCTTCTTCCTGGGGCTCTGGAAATCATCTGCGGCCGCTCTGCGCTTGGCACTGAGACGAGGACCCAGACTCTTACCACTGCCACCTAGGGAACACAAGCCTGTTAATGCCCCCCTCTCTCTCTGAAGCACAGCTGTAACCTACTGACATAACAAGCATGATTCAGAAGACAGGGAGAGATTTTTATGTATGTATGTGGTATGACGCAGCTTCGGTATGCGGTATGACGCAGCTTCGGTATGCGGTATGACGCGGCTTCGGTATGCGGTATGACGCGGCTTCGGTATGCGGTATGACGCGGCTTCGGTATGCGGTATGACGCGGCTTCGGTATGACGCGGCTTCGGTATGCAGTATGACGCAGCTTCGGTATGCGTATGACGCAGCTTCGGTATGCGTATGACGCAGCTTCGGTATGCGTATGACGCAGCTTCGGTATGCGGTATGACGCGGCTTCGGTATGCGGTATGACGCGGCTTCGGTATGACGCAGCTTCGGTATGCGGTATGGCGCGCAGCTTCGTATGCGGTATGGCGCAGCTCGGTATGACGCAGCCGGTATGCGGTATGCCGCGGCTTGTATCGCGGTATGACGCCAGCCGGTATGCGGTATGGCGCTAACCGGTATGCGGTATGGCGCAGCTTCGGTATGCGGTATGACGCAGCTTCGGTATGCGGTATGACGCAGCCGGTATGCGGTATGACGCAGCTTCGGTATGCGGTATGACGCAGCTTCGGTATGCGGTATGACGCAGCTTCGGTATGCGGTATGACGCAGCCTCGGTATGCGGTATGACGCAGCTTCGGTATGCGGTATGACGCAGCTTCGGTATGCGGTATGACGCAGCTTCGGTATGCGGTATGACGCAGCTTCGGTAGGCGGTATGACGCAGCTTCGGTATGACGCAGCTTCGGTATGTGTGCCAGTCTTGGCCTTTGCTGATGAGTGTGTGTGAGAGAGTGTGGTAATGATGGTCTGTACCTGATCCGGAGTCTGGTGTGCCGGTCTTGGCCTTGCTGATGATCGAGGCTGATGGTGGCATGGTGGGAGTGGTCTGGGCCATGGAGCGGGTGAATCGACGAACCTCCTCAACACTGAGAGCCCCTGGGTGGTTCTGGACCATGTTATCCTGCTCAAATTAAAATAAAGATGAGTTTAGACAATCATTTCACTATGATCCATCAATATATTTACATAAGGAACATACAGAATAGTAAAGCTTGACATCAAGTATTAGTCAGGGTTGGGGTCAATTCCATTTCAATTCAGGATGTAAATGAGGAACATCCTGAATTGGAATTGACCCCAAACCTGATATGAATGTATATTTTAGATAAATGTATCATCCAGGTACAATGCGGATGTTTCCTACCCCAGGAGAAGTCTCAGGAGCTGGGCTGTCAGTCTCAGCAGGCTCCTCTGACAATACCCTGCCATACACAACAACGTATCAGATACATAATAACCTAGGGGGTATTCATTAGGTCGCACACTGTTGCAAAAACGTTTCACAATATATTTTTTGTTGTTGTTGGCAACGAAAACAAGTGTTCTATTGAACAAATCCAGGTAGGTTCCCCCTTGGTTTGGTTCCGTTTGCTTGCGTTAGATTCCGTTTGGTTCCTAGTGAATACACCCTTGGTGTAGGCTTGGGCGGTATCCAGATTGTCATACCTTGTGCCATACTGGGATATTCAGTAATACCGGCACTGAACTCAAGGGGCGCTATTTTAATCCGAAGGTTAGCAATCCTTACAAGAACATGTAATATCCCGTAGAGAACACTAACTAACTGCTAATGAGCACATTGCGAACATTTTATAGTCTCTGACCTAAAGTATTTGCAGGACAAACTCAAAGTTATATAAGTAACTCAAATGCAAAACAGTTTGCTGTACGCACAAAACAAATATTAGACAGCAAGGCTCTTAACCCAGGATCGCTGTTACTAAGCGAAACTTGATTTTGGAAGAAGCTAACAACAGCTAGATAGCTAACAAGCTTCTAAATTAGCAAACCCATGCGCACAACTGCAGAGCATTTGTCACATTTTAGACAGTTAACTTAACGGTTATCTGATATCTAGCCGGCAAACATTTAGTTGTGAATTCCAAACTGTAACTAGATCACCTGGCTGCACAACAGAGAGAGACTCACAAGGCTCCGGTCTGGGCACTACCGGTAAGCTTCATAATGAAAAATAAATGTGACAGGTGAAATGAAGAACGCAATCTTTTTTAAATTATCTCCTAACATATTGCACACGTTGACTGAAGGCATTTACTTAAAAAGTAGCTACAAATATTCACTTTTTTCTTTTTTTTTTTTCTTCAAAAGAAATAGTTTCAACGGTATTGAAAAACCATCCCATGGCTATTTCCAAATACCCCGGTATACAGAATACCGCCCAAGCCTACCTTAGTCTACATTATTCGCATACCAATTACAACAGACGTGTTTATACATTCAGAACAAGACAACGTTTGATTAAAAAGGTAGGCCTATTAATGCGATCACTCACCCATCCGTCTGCACCTCGACCTCATGTCCATCACTTTCCATGCACACGTCTTCTACAGACAGACAGACAGACAGACAGACAGACACAAGGCAACACTATCAGTCAATAGCACAGTATATATCGTTAACATTGTCAAGGCGTGATATGGAGAAATAAATTGCACCAAAAAAAAAAAAAGGCACGCTCAACTCTTACTAAGTTCTGTAGCATAGCAGTAAATGAGTAATCAGACTAATATGAAATAATTTTTGGCTGCACGCCAAACCATATTGCTCACATCCACAGGAGGCTGCTGAGGGGAGGACGGCTCATAATAATTCCTGGAATGGAGTCAATGGAATGGAGTCAAACATCAAAAGACGTGGTTTCCATGTGGTGGATACCACTCCATTGACTCCACTCCAGGAATTATTATGAGCCGTCCTCCCCTACGCAGCCGCCACTGCTCACATCACGTAAACTCCATTCAAGGAGTAACGGCAAAATGCCAGGTCACATCCCATCACTCACCAGGCCCGCTGACGTTACTGCTGCAGGTGGAGCTACCCATACGAGCCTTCTTCTTCAGGAAGGATCTCCTGGAGGCTCTGCGGACAGACTCCTGGGTCATGCTGTGTCTCAGCCCTGCCAGGGAGCGCCGCACGGTCAGGGAGTGTCTCACGGAGCTCCGCCTGGGGCCCGGGGGCGTGGTGCCGGCAGCGATGGCTATCTTGGTGGCGGTGCGGCCTGGAGAGTGCTCTGGGTTGGGGTTCATCTGAAGCTCCGCAGAACGCCGCTCTGAGGCTGAGATCTTGACTATGGCTTTAGCTATGTGACTCTGGGTGAGAGGAGGAGGAGGGGGTGTGAGACAGGGGGGCTGGGAGGTGTCTGAGCTGGACTCCCCCCTCTTCCTCTCAGCCTCCTCTGGCTGCATCCTCTCCTCCTGGATTTGTTCGGCTGAAGCCTCATGCTGCGTCTCCTCTGGCTCCTGCTCCAGCTGAGAGGAGGAGGCCTGAGAAGCTCCTTTTCGGGTGCTGCATACGGGTGGTACCGCCTCAGGCTGGGTAGTCTGTTTGGCTCTGCGGGTACGAGGGGGCTTGACTATCTCTTCCACTGTGACCGGAGATCCTCTATCATCCTCTGCTATCAGGTTCAGGGAGGTGGACACAGAGGAGCGACGCAGGTTGCTGCGCTTTCCCTTTGAGAAGCTGCAGGGTTGACAAAGATAGCATTATAGTAGACGTCAGAGAGGAGATAGCATTATAGTAGACGTCAGAGAGGAGATAGCATTATAGTAGACGTCAGAGAGGAGATAGCATTATAGTAGACGTCAGAGAGGAGATAGCATTATAGTAGACGTCAGAGAGGAGATAGCATTATAGTAGACGTCAGAGAGGAGATAGCATTATAGTAGACGTCAGAGAGGAGATAGCATTATAGTAGACGTTAGAGAGGAGATAGCATTATAGTAGACGTCAGAGAGGAGATAGCATTATAGTAGACGTCAGAGAGGAGATAGCATTATAGTAGACGTCAGAGAGGAGATAGCATTATAGTAGACGTCAGAGAGGAGATAGCATTATAGTAGACGTCAGAGAGGAGATAGCATTATAGTAGACGTCAGAGAGGTGATAGCATTATAGTAGACGTCAGAGAGGTGATAGCATTATAGTAGACGTTAGAGAGGTGATAGCATTATAGTAGACGTTAGAGAGGAGATAGCATTATAGTAGACGTTAGAAAGGAGATAGCATTATAGTAGACGTTAGAGAGGTGATAGCATTATAGTAGACGTTAGAAAGGAGATAGCATTATAGTAGACGTTAGAAAGGAGATATCATTATAGTAGACAGAGAGGAGATATCATTATAGTAGACAGAGAGGAGATATCATTATAGTAGACGTCAGAGAGGAGATAGCATTATAGTAGACGTCAGAGAGGAGATAGCATTATAGTAGACGTCAGAGAGGAGATAGCATTATAGTAGACGTTAGAGAGGAGATAGCATTATAGTAGACGTTAGAGAGGTGATAGCATTATAGTAGACGTTAGAGAGGTGATAGCATTATAGTAGACGTTAGAGAGGAGATAGCATTATAGTAGACGTTAGAGAGGAGATAGCATTATAGTAGACGTTAGAAAGGAGATAGCATTATAGTAGACGTTAGAAAGGAGATAGCATTATAGTAGACGTTAGAGGAGATCAGACACCTTGACTAGACCGGTCACGCTGCGTGCACAAGCGGTGCAAAATAAATGTACACAAGCATGTTATTGAATCATTTCATCAACATTGCTTGCGGGCGTAAAAAAGTGTCTGTGTTGCCAAACGCTAAAATAGAACTTGGTTCTATTTGAAACGCTTGACGCGCTGCAAGTCCCGCCTCTCCCATTTCCTCATTGGTTTTCACGAAGATACAAACCCACGAGGGTGCATGAAAGATAGGAGCGGTTGTACTAATATGTCTCATGGCAAATTAACAGAATAACCTACCGTCTCTTGATGTGATTTTCATTTTGACCCACGGCCAGACGCTTCCTACGGTTGCTCTTCTTCTGTGATGGAGTCTTTGGCATCAGTTCTGGCTCCGCACTGAAGTCACTGAGATAGGAAGGAAAAGTATTGTGAATATGAATGGCTCTGGGGAGAACACCTGCTCTTTCCGTGCCAGACTGACCAGGTGAAAGCTATGATCCCTTATCGGATGTCACTTGTTAAATCGACATCAAATCAGTGTAGATGAAGGGGAGGAGTCAGGTTAAAGAAATATTTTTTAAAGCCTTGAATTGTGTGTGTGTGCCATTCAGAGGGTGAATGGGCAAGACAAAAGATTTAAGTGCCTTTGAACGGGGTATGGTAGTAGGTGCCAGGCGCACCGGTTTGTGTCAAGAACTGCAACGCTGCTGGGTTTTTCCACACTCAACAGTTTCCAGCCAACTTGACACAACTGTGGAAAGCATTGGAGTCAACCATTGGCCAGCATCCCTGTGGAACGCTTTCGACACCTTGTAGAGTCCCATGCCGCGACGAATTGAGGTTGTTCTGAGGGCAAAAGGGGGGGGTGAAACTCAATATTTGGAAGGTGTTCCTAATGTTTGGTATCCTCAGAGGATATACGGCTCTGAAGAGAAAGGTCAACTGTTGCAGGATGAATCCTTCCTTCTGGCCGTCATTACTTTACAGAATTACAAATTACAGTAGCTACAGATTGTTACACTAGACAATGTGATTTGATTACTGGGAGTTACAGGTTAGGTACTGTTCGGCGTGGGGCTGTCCCCGACAAGGCGCTGCATCGCAGTGCTAGAGGAGGCACTACAGACCAGTGTTCGATCCCGGGCTGTGACGCAGACAGCCGCGACCGGGAGACCCATGAGGTGGCGGCGCACAATCGTCGTCCGGGTTAGGGGAGGGCTTTGGCCGGCTGGGATGTCCTTGCCCCGTCGCACTCTAGCGACTCCTTGTGGCAGCCTGGCGCATGCACGCTGACACGGTCGCCAGCCGTACAGGGTTTCCTCCGACACATTGGTGCGGCTGGCTTCCGGGTTAAGCGAGCAGTGTATCAAGGTGACAAGACTAACCACCAATTGGATATCACGAAATAGGGGAGAAAAGGGGCAAAAAATATAACAAATATATACCAAAAAAAGGCTTGGCGGGCCCAATTGTTTTCACGTATACTTTTCCATATATACACTATATACACACCATAGGTGTTTTAATCAAATTAACTATTCGCACCGAGCTTGTCTGATGCTTGGTCTAAGGCACTGCATCGCAGTGCTAACTGTGCCACTAGAGATCCTGGTTCGAATCCAGGCTCTGTCGCAGCCGGCCGCGACCGGGAGACTCATGGGCGGCGCACAATTGGCCAAGCGTCGTCCAGGGTAGGGGAGGGAATGGCCGGCAGGGATGTAGCTCAGTTGATAGAGCATGGCGTTTGCAACGCCAGGGTTGTGGGTTCGATTCCCACGGGGGGCCAGTATAAAAAAAATATGTATTCACTAACTGTAAGTCGCTCTGGATAAGAGCGTCTGCTAAATGACTAAAAAAATATATATATATATACAATATTAAAATTTAAAAAAATAATACAAATATTCAAAAAATTAAACAAATGCTTTAAGCGCACTGTTTGATAAAATAATTAAGACACACAAATGACTAGGAGTCTGACCGCAATTGATTTGATTGTACCGGGCCTGTGACTAGCACCTGTTGTCTCCCTCCTCCCTGCTGGAGCGACCACCACAGAACATCAACAGTGTTCATCGCGCTGTCCGTGTCGCTGAAGCTGCAACATAACTACAGCCATTTCTGACTGAAAAGTTCTGTTACCGAAATCCCTCATTTGTTTAGGAAAAACATTCCCTACGCCCTCAACCCTCGCTCTCTTTAGGTGACATGTAAGCATCGCATGCACCTGACCAAAAGGGCCTGACCTTTAGCATATCATAAATCACATCAATAAATTGGTTATAACGAACTCCAACACCATAACACGTGACAGCAAAAAGGCTGCGGAGGATGTGACAAACTCGAAACGGGGGAATGTTTACTGGTTGCTCAGGAGGTAAAGGGGAAAGTCAGATGTGTGGAAGAAATTTGACTGGTTGTGGAGAAGTCTATTAAGAACAGCATTTTCTAAATTCAAAAACGCGCCCGCTGCAACTGGACAGCCATTTAAGAAGACACGGGTTTGGCCAGATCGAGAACGAAGATTTTTTTTTACAATCGGAAAGTTAAGGTTAGTAAAAACGTATCTGTGCTACACAAACACTGCCTAACCTGTAACTCCCAGTAAAGGATACCAAAATTATTTGGTTAAATGTGGTCCTCTGTAGCTCAATTGGTAGAGCGCAGCGCTTGTAACGCCAGGGTAGTGGGTTCGATCCCCGGGACCACCCATATGTAAAAATGTATGCGCACATGACTGTAAGTCGCTTTGGATAAAAGCGTCTGCTAAATGGCATATTATTATTATTACATTATCTGGTGTAGCAATCTGAAGCTAAAATTACAGATGAAACTTTCAGGTGATTCAGAGAACAAATAACTTCACGTGTCACTAACCAGGTTTCCGTCCAACCTTAAGGGAGCAAAGTGTGTTGGGTAAAAAAAAAATGCCATGACAGGCCTGATGGAAACAGCTAATTTGTGGGTAAACTTTGCAAACATCGACAAAACAAAATAATATTTTGTCCATAATAATCTCATGAAGGCTATACCTGCAAGGCGTTGGCTAGAGCGCACGTGCCATGACCAGAGGGCACGTTAGCTATATAACAACATTTTTAGTGACAAGACCATCAGTAGAGTTGAAAATAAGACTGAAACCAATTAAAAAACATTTTTTTATTCGGTAAATGGGAATTTAAACCGCAAAAGTAAATTTTTAGGTGCACTACCTCGCCACACATATCCTTTTATCCGCAACAAGTCAATTTGATGGGATCTGGTGGGAAAAGTTGCACGTTGTTTTTAATGCACATTTCAGAATATTTGGATAAATCTGTCGCCAATTGGATGGAAAGCAAGTTTATGACAATGGTATCTTTTTCCTGTACACTTCAGTCCTCCCACCTTGAGAACATGCGGTTGGCTTCCTGCTGGATCTCCTCGAGCCACACCATGTGGACATTCTCTATTTCGTTGGCGAACTCCTGAATCCTCCCATTGAACATCTGCATCAGGGCATGCGTGGAGGACAGTACAGAGGTCATGGTTGCGACCTGGGGAAAATAAGAGGAAAGAATCAAGAGTTTTCAAACGTTTGATAGGATGGTGAAACCTCCCACAAAACTTTTGAACGCTCTAACTAAATTGGCAAGCAGTTACATTTTAACTTTAACTAGGAAGGCCAAAAAACTTCATCAAAACGTTAACATTTTGTACAAGTCGAGACATCTGACACAGGGACACATGCAAGGGGGAAAAACGAAGTGACACGACAACCATTCCAGAAAATAACTCAAACATTACCTACAAAACAAAAACATAACATTTAACAAAATGTTCATTGACACTTTGCTTGCAGTAACAAAATGGCTAACTAGCTACCATTTTTGAATTTTCGAACTAACCCGCGCATTTCCGCAAACTCAAGTGGACTCGACTATGGTCGTGGATCTTAACTAGCTACATTAGCTAATTACTTAACGTAACTAGTCTCCAGGACAACTTAGTTAGCAGCTAGCCAAATATATATCCTGCAAAGTAAATCAGATAATGTTGAAGAAACAAGATACCCAGTGTTGTCTTAGCAAACTAGCGAGTTGTTGTTGAGATTTTAAAAGTCACCGTGAAAGATGGCTAGCTAACGTTAGCTAGCTAACGATAGGCAAATAAAACTTACATACCATAAAACTCCTCCAGTTTCGAGAAAAAATAAAAATATTTTCCGCTTCAATAGCAGTTCACTCTATATTGCAGGTGAATTCAAAAATCTTCATAAAAGCATTAAATAGTCAAATCCGCCATTATCTTTCTCTGCACAACCACAACAAAGTAACGTTAGTCCCGACCAAACTTCAACACCCGCTGAAAACCGTTTAAATCGTTCGAAACCGTCTAAGCAAATCGGGGAATGGTTTGTAATGACGTGTCAAAATATGCTCCTCCCACTAACCAATCAAATTTTAAGAGGAAGTGTCGGGGGCGGTACACCCGATTCTATTCATGATTCAAACCGTCCAATCGTAGGAGAGGATTTCTTTGTCCCATGATAGCGCTATTAAGCGTTAACGTCATAAATAAGGTTAACACAGGTTTAGGAGATTTTATACATTTTGTTCTAAGATGTAATAGCAGTCAGTTAACATGACCTTTATGAATTATGAAGCCTTTATGTGCTTTATATGTTTTTATTTTATTTTTTATTACATAATTTCTTAAAAATTCACAAAAAGTGACGTTAGCTGATTAAGATTATCTCATGGAACAAAACGTATACCTCCTAAGCATGTGTTGACCACGTACCTTCATCGTTTATCCAGAAACCCTACAAAAACGCCATTCATTTTCTCCATAGTGTTTTAATACGGACGACAACTTTAGTACGCCATCACTAGCACATTAGAGGCTGCTGCTGCTGCCTATTGAAATCACTGGCCACTTTAAGAAATGGAACACCAGTCACTTTAATAATGTTTCCATATCTTGCACTACTCATCTCATATGTATATACTGCATTATATTCTATAATATTCTACTGTATCTTAGTCCATGCCGCTCTGTCATTGCTTGTCCATATATGTATATATTCTTAAATTCCATTCCTTACTAGTTTTTGTGTGTATTGGGTATATGTTGTGAAATTGTTAGATATTACTTGTTAGATATTACTGCACTGTCGGAGCTAGAAGCACAAGCATTTCGCTACACCCGCAATAACATCTGCTAAACACGTGTATGTGACAAAAATAAAATTCGCTTGGCCCTCGATGATGTCATGTAGGTTGATATGTTTGATGTCATGTAGGTTGATACATAGCTATGTTTTCATGTATAAAGCCCTTTTACAAAAAGTCCCACTGTACATAACATCATTACTAAACTTCAGACATACGAGTTACCGCACCCTGTCTCAAGGATGGCTAACTCCGGAAATTCCTTTGATCTTAGTTAGGTAAATCAGTTTTTAGTTTTTTTGCACCTTATCTGTGTAACAATCTTCAAAATGTTCTTAAATTCGATGTTCTGGTGCCTCTAGGCCAATTCAGAAAGCTGATTGAGGACCTTTTTATTGATGAATGTCTTTGTTTTTTATTACGTTTTTTTCTTTCTTTCTGCTTGCATTTTGTATTTTTATCTTGATGTGTGTATTTTCTGTAAATCAGGGCACGTCTGTAAAAGACACCTTGGTCTCAGTATGAATCCCTGATAAAATAAAGGTTAAATAAATAGACGTTGTCCAACGAACCATGGAGGAGTTAGTGCCTACAAAAAGACGCCATTACTATTTATCTCTATTGGCGTCTTTTTGTAGGCACTAACCCCGCCTTAAAGCACATAAAGACTTTATAATTCATAAAGGTCATGTTAACGGACTTATATTATCTCATAGAACTAGTGGATTGGGCCCCTTTTTAACATCGTTGGGGCCACTACTACAATACCACACATGCTTTTTCCTCGTTTTTTTAAGTTTTAAAATTCCCTTTTTTCCTTTTCTTGTGTTGAAATTATTTAATAAAATATAATTATTTAGGCCCTACAGTTCTTGAAACATCAGCTCTGCCAACATTTTGTTGCATGAGCAGTTTCAGGTAAAATGGGCCACAGCTTCGGGTAAAATGGGCCAGTCAAACTCCAAAGGGAAATAGTCATTTATCATCAATTTTAATTTTAAAACACAGTTGCTTATACAGCCACATAACATTTAAACTGCATTAAACAAAAATTCATATGTGCCATTCTAAAAACATTTTGGGTACAAACCCACATATTCAAATGTGCAATTAAAAAAATCCATTTTGGAACAGCATAGATCAGTGAACTGTCAGTGGTGTGTGTGTGTGTGTGTGTGTGTGTGTGTGTGTGTGTGTGTGTGTGTGTGTGTGTGTGTGTGTGTGTGTGAACAACACATTTAGAACAAAATGTGCAATTCACAAAAATACAAAAATTCACATTCCAAATTATTAACTGATATGTTTGTGTGAAAACTTTTCAAACACAGTCTTTGCAAACCTGAAACCATCGTCAGCACAGATACCATTGTCTTCACCACAGCTCTCATGAAACCAGGCAGAACATGGAACACATTTTAACCATTCCTCAGTAGCCTTAGGGTCATTTGGGTCACCATAGTGGGTGTTGCAGACTTTGCAAGGTGATTTGCTTCTCTTGCCCTGCTTTTTTTTCCCTTTCGGTTGCTTGCTGCCCGGGTACCAGCTGGCTTGCTTGGCTGGATGCTTGCTGGATGATTTTTTTGTTTGAATATATTCAATGTGTTGCTCACTTGTTAGGTTATACGATGGTGGCTTCACTCTCTTTCTGATGGCCCCCTCTCCCTTTGCGGCATTGAGATCAAGTCATTGAATGTGACCGATCTCACAGACTGAACAGAAAGAAAATAACAAAAAGAGCCTATATTATTGCAAGAAATAGAATAATTATTTGGTGTACATTTTATATGATTAGGGACTAAATTGTGTGTATGTATGTGTGTGTGCGTGTGTGTGTGTGTATGCACGTACATACACATACAAACACAAACACACACCCTTACACAAAACGTATAAGATCTCATAAGCCTGTGTTAACCTCAGACCTTATTTTCGGCGTTTATCCCAAAACCCAATATTTTTCTGTGGAATTGTAATTGTTGGACATAAAATACTGTAAATAAAACCACCAGTAAATCAGCTCCAAGTGATTTTAATTTAAGAAATCTGTTCCCAAGTATTCCCACGCATAATAGAGACACGATGTGATCGTATACAAATGTAAACAAGGTTTGAAATGATTATGTTTTAGTTAAACATTATATCTGTTTGGATTCTTGCGGTCAATTTGTAGTCTAAAAAATTATTTGTAATTATGTTCCGGCCCCCGACCATCTGCTCAAGACAAAATCGGCCTGCGGCTGAATCTAGTTGATGATCCCTGCTCTTTAGTAAACTGTAGGCTATATATAACAATCTTTGTCTCTTTGATGTTATTCATATAGCAGCAAATCTAATATTATTCATATAGTGTCATGAAGTCTAAGCATGTTTAGGGAGTAAGACTCGGGAAAATGTTTTCTTTATGTTTATCACAGTTGAAGAAAACAAACTCTCCTTTTACAAGCCCATGCAACAAAAATTGAGGAAATGCAGCTTTGGTTTTTGTTTGAGGTCCGCTAAGATAAAGACCCAAAGCCTAGGTGGGTTGAAATATTTGGTATGGATGGTCAAACAAATTACAATCACAAGTTCTTCTTTCATTTTCCAATGAGTGCTGCAAGACGTTTTGATGAAAAAGAGCACTCACGAAAAGTAAATATTGTCATAACAAATGTATATTTTATTGCAGCTTAAGTATACTAGTATAAAAAGGCATTTGATCCATCTCTACACACATACAGTACATTTACATTTACATTTTAGTCATTTACCAGACGCTCTTATCCAGAGCGACTTACAGTTAGTGAATGCATACATGTTATTTTTATTTTTTATTTTTTCATACTGGCCCCCCGTGGGAAACAAACCCACATCCCTGCCGGCCAAACCCTCCCCTACCTTGGACGACGCTGGACCAATTGTGCGCCGCCCCATGGGTCTCCCGGTCGCGGCCGGCTGCGACAGAGCCTGGACTCGAACCAGGATCTCTAGTGGCACAGCTAGCACTGCGATGCAGTGCCTTAGACCACTGCGCCACTCGGGAGATGTGAATGACAAATCAAGTAAGTCACACTAAATACATGGTTTAAGCACAATAGATGAAATCCTTGTTATACATAGAAAATCATTTCCAGTGCATGAATAAACCAGGAATAAACACCCTATTCCATATATTGTGTATTACATTTGACCAGAGCCCGATGGGCTATGGGCCCTGCGATAGACTAGCGTCCTTTCCAGGGGGCGGAGCTGTACGTCAAGCTGCCTCAAGCTACAGAAACAGGAGACAGGCTCCTGCCTTATGGGCCATTCCGACTCCGACGACGCTACTTCCTTTATAAAGGGAATAGGGTACCATTTGGGACTCACTTCATGACATATAGATTCAGTGCCTTCAGGAAAGTATTCACAACCCTTAACCTTTTCCACATGTTGTGTTACAGCCTGAATTTTAAATGGAATAAATTGAGATTTTGTGTCACTGATCTACACACAATACCCCATAATGTCAAAGTGGAATTATGTTACCAGGGAGGTTTTCCAATGGTTCGCAATGAAGGGTATTGGCAGATGGGTAAGAAAGAAAGAAAAGCATACATTGATTATCCCTTTGAGCATGGTGAAGTTATTAATTACACTTTGGATAGTGTATCAATACACCCAGTCACTACAAAAAATACAGGCGTCCTTCCTAACTCAGTTGCCAGAGAGGAAGGAAACCGCTCAGGGATTTCACCATGAAGCCAATGGTGACTTTAAAACTGTTACAGTTTTAGAAGAAAACATTGATAGAAGAAAACAGAGGATGGATCAACAACATTGTAGTTACTCCACAATACTAACCTAATTGACAGAGTGAAAAGAAGGAAACCTGTACAGAATAAACATTTTCCAAAACATGCATCCTGTTTGCAACAAGGCAATAAACCAATACTGCAAAAAATGTGGCAAAGAAATTATGTTTAGGGCAAATTCAACACATCACTGAGTACCACTCTTCATATTTTCAAGCATAGTGGTGGCTGCATCATGTTATGGGTATGCTTGTCATCGGCAAGGACTAGGGAGTTTTTTTTGGATAAAATGAAACGGAATAGAGCTAAGCACAGGCAAAATCCTAGAGGAAAACTTGGTTCAGTCTGCAAATATACACTGGAGTTGCTTACCAAGACCACATTGAATGTTACTGAGTGGCCTAGTTACAGTTTTGACTTAAATCGGCAAGTAAATCTATGGCAAGACTTGAAAATGGCCATCTAGCAATGATCAACAACCAACTTGACAGCGCTTGAAGAATTTTTGAAGAATAATGGGACAATATTGTACAATCCAGGCGTGCAAAGCTTTAGCGACTTACCCAGAAAGACTCACTGCTGTAATCGCTGCCAAAGGTGATTGTAACGTGTTGACCCAGGGGGTTGAATACTTATCTAGTCAAGATATATAAGTGTTTTATTTTGTGAGTATTTTGTGAGTATTTTGTGTAGATCGTTTACTTAAAAAAAAAGAAAGACAATTCAATCCATTTTAATCCCACTTTGTAACACAACAAAATGTGGTAAAAGTCAAGGGGTGTGAATACTTTCTGAAGGCACTGTTGATAGAAGGCAATAGGGTTTGACAGGGATGGTCCTCACATGGGCCAGCAGGATAGGGCACCATCCACTTTACAGATGGTTCCGGACTCCCGTGGGAAAGTCACTGGTTTTCCTGAGGAAACAAAGAAACACAATGACCTTTATTTATTATCATATCAAATATGTTTATTAACCAGGTGTCATAAGCAGCCATAAAATAATGCAAAATATGTCGCAAAAGGTCTAAATATATGTGTCATGACAGCTGTTATGACCATATCATGACAGGTTATGACAGCTGTTATGACATATTATGACATGGTTATGACCGTTTCATAACATGTTATGACGCTAGGTTTCAAGTAAAGTGTTACTGATTTTTTCCTAACCCTAAAACAACGATAAAATCAGAATCTGTGTGCATGATTCAGATTTTGTGTGCATAACATGATTGATTTCAACACAATAATGATAACTTTATTATAATATCCATACAGTATTTAATTATAACTTTACTGTAATATCCATACAGTATTTGAAGGCTCACTTTCAGCATTTGTGAGTTAGGATAGAGTAAAATCAAATAGTATAGAATAGAATAAAGTTTACCTGCTATAAGAGGGATCTTGGTCCCGGAGTTCTTGAGGACCACCTGCAGAGCGCAGGGTTCGGTGTTCCCAGCATGCTTTGCTTCCTCTCTCAGTATGATGTAAACTTCCTGTCCCCTCACCAGCCAGTCCATCTTGTTGCCCAGGTAACTGACACCCCGGATACACAGCTGAGTGATGTCATCAGGGATGAGAGGGGCGAAGGCCAGACAATCCTTCTGTACTCTGAGAAGGAAAAAATTAAAAAGAGTGTAAGTGTCCATCCTGCAGATCTTCGCACTGAGGAGCTCATTGTTGCCTTATGTCCCAATGGTTAAAGACGTGGGGTTAAAGGCGTGGGGTTAAAGGCGTGGGGTTAAAGGCGTGGGGTTAAAGACGTGGGGTTAAAGACGTGGGGTTAAAGGCGTGGGGTTAAAGACGTGGGGTTAAAGACGTGGGGTTAAAGGAGTGGGGTTAAAGGAGTGGGGTTAAAGACGTGGGGTTAAAGACGTGGGGTTAAAGGCGTGGGGTTAAAGACGTGGGGTTAAAGGCGTGGGGTTAAAGGCGTGGGGTTAAAGACGTGGGGTTAAAGACGTGGGGTTAAAGGAGTGGGGTTAAAGACGTGGGGTTAAAGACGTGGGGTTAAAGGCGTGGGGTTAAAGACGTGGGGTTAAAGGCGTGGGGTTAAAGACGTGGGGTTAAAGGCGTGGGGTTAAAGGGGTTAAAGGCGTGGGGTTAAAGGCGTGGGGTTAAAGGCGTGGGGTTAAAGACGTGGGGTTAAAGACGTGGGGTTAAAGACATGGGGTTAAAGACATGGGGTTAAAGGCGTGGGGTTAAAGACGTGGGGTTAAAGGCATGGGGTTAGCCACGAAATCCCTAGTTTGAAAGCGACTGTTTTCTTGATGCTATGCTGCACAATTTCCCCTACACTTCCCCCCACGTGGGCCAGCCCCCTAGCAATTGGAGTTCTATCCAATGAGCTTCAGCCCCTCGCATTTGAGTGACAACTAGCAAGAGGCCTGCCCAGCGTTATCCAATGAGGTTGCAGGGCAGGCCCAACGGCTCAGTCGACGAAGAGAGAGAAAGAGAGGGAGAGAGAGAGAGAAATGACGTGGTGCACATACTGTATTTGCACCTATGTGACATGGTACGCAATTGTCGGGGACCACTTTTGGCTCGTTAGTGCTACTTTCAGAACTACTGTCTAAAAAGTATACAAAAGTACCGGAGAATGTCTTTAAGAAAGTAAGTAGGTACATATAATTTTATAGCAGAATACAAGGGTAATGTACATCTTTTGATGCCACTGTATGACAGTTTGGTTTCAAGCCAGGTGATGTGTATGGTGGTGGATATAACTGACCTGAATCCAGTGTAACCAAATAGAACAGCCTGCAGGAATCCTCCCATACCAGTGAGAAAGTTCACCGCCCCAGAACCATCAGATGATTCACTCCATACCTGAAAGAGAGACATTAATGTGACACATACTGTGTGTGTGTGTATGTGTGTGTGTGTACAGTCGTGGTCAAAAGTTTTGAGAATGACACAAATACTAATTTTCACAAAGTCTGCTGCCTCCGTTTTGATGATGGCAATTTGCATATACTCCAGAATGTTACGAAGAGTGATCAGATTAATTGCAATTAATTGCAAAGTCCCTATTTGCCATGAAAATGAACTTAATCCCCCCACAAAATTTCCACTGCATTTCAGCCCTGCCACTAAAGGGACCAGCTGCCATCATGTCAGTGATTCTCTCGTTAACACAGGTGAGAGTGTTGATGAGGACAAGGCTGGAGATCACTCTGTCATGCTGATTGAGTTAGAATAACAGACTGGAAGCTTTAAAAGGAGGGTGGTGCTTGAAATCATTGTTCTTCCTCTGTTAACCATGGTTGCCTGCAAGGAAACACGTGCCGTTATCATTGCTTTGCACAAAAAGGGCTTCACAGGCAAGGATATTGCTGCTAGTAAGATTGCACCTAAATCAACCATTTATCGGATCATCAAGAACTTCAAGGAGAGAGGTTGAATTGTTGTGAAGAAGGCGTCAGGGCGCCCAAGAAAGTCCAGCAAGCGCCAGGACCGTCTCCTAAACTTGATTCAGCTGCGGGATCGGGGCACCACCAGTGCAGAGCTTGCTCAGGAATGGCAGCGGCATGTGTGAGTGCATCTGCTCGCACAGTGAGGCGAAGACTTTTGGAGGATGGCCTGGTGTCAAGAAGGGCAGCAAAGAAGCCACTTCTCTCCAGGAAAAACATCAGGGACAGACTGATATTATGCAAAAGGTACAGTGATTGGACTGCTGAGGACTTCCGATTGTTTGGGGCATCCGGAAAACACCTTGTCCGGAGAAGACAAGGTGCGCGCTACCATCAGTCCTGTGTCATGCCAACAGTAAAGCATCCTGAGACCATTCATGTGTGGGGTTGCTTCTCAGCCAAGGGAGTGGGCTCCCTCACAATTTTGCCTAAGAACACAGCCATGAATAAAGAATGGTACCAACACATCCTCTGAGAGCAACTTCTCCCAATCATCCAAGAACAGTTTGACGACCAATACCTTTTCCAGCATGATGGAGCACCTTGCCATAAGGCAAAAGTGTTAACTAAGTGGCTCGGGGAACAAAACATCGACATTTTGGGTCCATGGCCAGGAAACTCCCCAGACCTTAATCCCATTGAGAACTTGTGGTCAAGAAGAAGGGTCAACACTGCAAATATTGACTCTTTGGATAAACTTAATGTAATTGTCAATAAAAGCCTTTGACACTTATGGAATGCTTGTAATTATACTTCAGTATACCATAGTAACATCTGACAAATATCTCATAACACTGAAGCAGCGAACTTTGTGAAGACCAATACTTGTGTCATTCTCAAAACCACGACTGTGTGTGTGTCTGTGCGTGCGTGTGTGCGAGAGAGAGAGAGAGAGAGCGTTTTCCAATTCTGACCTGGAATGGTCCCTGGATGTTTTTGAAACACTTCTGGAGTAGATTCCTCGCCTTCTCTACCTCCCCCAGCTCCAGCCAGCCCACTGCAAACATGCCCTGGCAGAACACAGAGACAAACACACTTCAAAATGGGCTTCTACATCCCCAACTAGGTCAAACTCGTATTTTATTTTATTTTATATTTTTGTTACTCCCTTTTTCACCCCAATTTCGTGATTACGATCTTGTCTTATCGCTGTAACTTCCCAACGGGCTCGGGAGAGGCGAAGGTCGAGTCATGCGTCCATACGAAACGTGACCCACCAAGCAGCGCTTCTTAACACCCGCTCGCTTAACCTGGAAGCCAGCTGCACCAATGTGTCGGAGGAAACACCGTTCAACTAACGATCAAAGTCAGCCTGCAGGCGCCCGGCCCGCCACAAGGAGTCGCTAGAGTGCGATGAGGCAAGTAAAGCCCCCCAGCCAAACCTTCCCCTAACCTGGACGATGCTGGGCCAATTGTGCGCCGCCCTATAGGATTCCCGGTCACGGCCGGTTGTGACACAGCCTGGGATAAAACCACAGGCTGTAGTGACGCCACAATACTGTGATGCAGTGCCTTAGACCGCCACTCGGGAGGCCGGTAAAGCTCTTCTACATCCCCAACTAGGTCAAACTCTTCTACATCCAACTGAGTAACACTCTTCTACATCCAACTGAGTAACACTCTTCTACATCCAACTGAGTAACACTCTTCTACATCCAACTGAGTAACACTCTTCTACATCCAACTGAGTAACACTCTTCTATATCCAACAGAGTAACACTCTTCTACATCCAACTGAGTAACACTCTTCTACATCCAACTGAGTAACACTCTTCTACATCCAACTGAGTAACACTCTTCTACATCCAACTGAGTAACACTCTTCTATATCCAACTGAGTAACACTCTTCTATATCCAACTGAGTAACACTCTTCTACATCCAACTGAGTAACACTCTTCTATATCCAACTGAGTAACACTCTTCTACATCCCCAACTGAGTAACAGTCTTCTACATCCCCAACTGAGTAACACTATTCTACATCCAACTGAGTTCCACTCTTCTACATCCAACTGAGTAACACTCTTCTACATCCAACTGAGTAACACTCTTCTACATCCAACTGAGTAACACTCTTCTACATCCCCAACTGAGTAACACTCTTCTACATCCCCAACTGAGTAACACTCTTCAACATCCAACTGAGTAACACTATTCTACATCCAACTGAGTAACACTCTTCTACATCCCCAACTGAGTAACACTCTACTACATCCCCAACTGAATAACACTTTTCAACATCCAACTGAGTAACACTCTTCTACATCCCCAACTGAGTAACACTCATCTACATCCAACTGAGTAACACTCTTCTACATCCAACTGAGTAACACTCTTCTACATCCAACTGAGTAACACTCTTCTACATCCAACTGAGTAACACTCTTCTACATCCAACTGAGTAACACTCTTCTACATCCAACTGAGTTATATTCATCTACATCCAACTGAGTAACACTCTTCTACATCCAACTGAGTAACACTCTTCTACATCCAACTGAGTAACACTCTTCTACATCCAACTGAGTAACACTCTTCTACATCCAACTGAGTAACACTCTTCTACATCCAACTGAGTAACACTCTTCTACATCCAACTGAGTAACACTCATCTACATCTAACTGAGTAACACTCTTCTACATCCAACTGAGTAACACTCTTCTACATCCAACTGAGTAACACCCTTCTACATCCAACTGAGTAACACTCTTCTACATTCAACTGAGTAACACCCATCTACATCTAACTGAGTAACACTCTTCTACATCCAACTGAGTAACACTCTTCTACATCCAACTGAGTAACACCCTTCTACATCCAACTGAGTAACACTCTTCTACATTCAACTGAGTAACACTCATCTACATCCAACTGAGTAACACTCTTCTACATCCAACTGAGCAACACTCTTCTACATCCAACTGAGTAACGCTCTTCTACATCCAACTGAGTAACACTCTTCTACATCCAACTGAGTAACGCTCTTCTACATCCAACTGAGTAACACCCTTCTACATCTAACTGAGTAACACTCTTCTACATCCAACTCAGAAACATTCTTCTACATCCAACTGAGTAACACTCTTCTACATCCAACTGAGTTACACTCTTCTACATCCAACTGAGTAACACTCTTCTACATCCAACTGAGTTACACTATTCTACATCCAACTGAGTAACACTCTTCTACATCCAACTGAGTTACACTCTTCTACATCCAACTGAGTAACACTCTTCTACATCCAACTCAGAAACACTCTTCTACATCCAACTGAGTAACACTCTTCTACATCCTCAACTGAGTAACACTTTTCTACATCCAACTGAGTTACACTCTTCTACATCCAACTGAGTAACACTCTTCTACATCCAACTGAGTAACACTCTTCAACATCTCTTATGGCTTCCGAGTGGCGCAGTGGTCTAAGGCACTGCATCGCAGTGCTAGCTGTGCCACTAGAGATCCTGGTTCGAATCCAGGCTCTGTCGTAGCCGGCCGCAACCGGGAGACCAATGGGGCGGCGCACAATTGGCCCAGCGTCGTCCAGGGTAGGGGAGGGAATGGCCGGCAGGGAGGTAGCTCAGTTGGTAGAGCATGGTGTTTGCAACGCCAGGGTTGTGGGTTCGATTCCCACGGGGGGCCAGTATGAAAAAATAAAATAATGTATGCACTAACTGTAAGTCGCTCTGGATAAGAGCGTCTGCTAAATGACACAAATGTATGTTAATGTAAATGTATAAATGTATAATGTAATGTATCCAACTGAGTAACACTCTTCTACATCCAACTGAGTAACACTCTTCTACATCCAACTGAGTAACACTATTCTACATCCAACTGAGTAACACTCTTCTACATCCCCAACTGATTAACACTCTTCTACATCCCCAACTAGGTAAAACTCTTCTACATCCAACTGAGTAACACTCTTCAACATCCAACTGAGTAACACTCTTCACTTCAACATCTCCAACTGAGTAACACTATTCTACATCCAACTGAGTAACACTCTTCTACATCCCCAACTGAGTAACACTCTTCTACATCCAAAACACTCTTCTACATCCAACTGAGTAACACTCTTCTACATCCAACTGAGTAACACTATTCTACATCCCCAACTGAGTAACACTTGTGATGTCACGAGAGGCTACACAGCTTTCAGCGGGATTGCCCAAGTAGTGCAGGGAGACCAGGTTCAACCAAAACAAGGATTTTATTAACCGTCTTCGGCAACTAACGAAATTATAACACAATTCTCTTCTTCCCAGAGCCCACACTCCAGACCGTGTCTCTTCCCTTCCAAACAACTCCAGCCCATCAGCCCCCTTATTGGTTTCAGCTGCGTGGGAAGATTGGCCACAGAGGGTTGGAGTTCCCGACCATACCAGCAGATGGAGCCATAGCTGTCTGGGTTTGCAGCCATCTCAGGGGATGTAACGTCCCTCCAGGACACAGCCTCTCGTGACATCACACATCCCCCTCCTCGGGACCGACGTCCTCGTCGGGTAAAGGCAGTGAAGAAGGCATCACGCCGGGAGAGGGCGTCCGCATTGCCGTGGTGCTTGCCAGCCTGCTCTCTCTTCAACTCCTCCACCTCTAGGACCAGGGACTCAGCCTCCTGTTGTCTCTCCTTGAGTTTCTTACTGAACGCATCAGCCTTGGTTTTAGCAGAGTTTAGCTTCTGTTGAGCAGCTTTCAGTTCCTTCTCTCTCTCTGCCTCCGCATTCTTCATCTTGTTCTCCAACACCTTGTACTTCTCCTCTGCCTTCTTCTGGACCTCCTTACTACTGCGCAGGGTCTCCTCACACTCCTCGATGGTCCTGCGCAGCCTCTCCAGCTCCTCCTGTTGCTTAGGGAAGGAGCTCTGTTGGAGTTTAGCCTGGAGGATATCTAACTCTTCTGTCTTCATGTCTAACTGTTGCTTTAACAAACGATACCTCTCAGCGGTCCCCTTCAGACCAGACAGTTCTTTGTCCAGATTCTGTAGCTCCGTCTCTGTGTCGGTCTGGGCACCTGCCATCCCTATCAGAGCCCGGGCGGGAGTGAGTAACTCGGAGGATTGCACCGGAGCCTTCCCAGGATGAGTCTTGCCTCTCCGTTTCCGAGGTACTCGGGTTATCCTCTCCTGAGACTCTCTCCAGAGTGGGTAAAAGGCTGGACAGTCTCGTCCAATTAGGACAGGGACGGGGAGGGAATCAACCACCCCCGCCGTCGTGTGTATGGTTCCCCGTGTGCTGGTCATTGTAAGTTCAGTAATGGGGTATTCTCTGGTGTCCCCATGGACACAGGAAACTGGGAGGACTTTCCCCGGGGTCAGACACGTTGGGCCCACCAAATCCTTACGCACCAGGGTGGCCCGGCTACCAGAATCCAGTAAGGCCTCCACATCATGGTGATTCACAGTTACCGGGCAGGTGGGGGGGTCGATCTGGGCCGCCATCTACGACTCCCAAGAGCGAGGCAACACGGTGTGTGGGTGCTGAGCTGGAGGACTCCGCAGTGGGCATAGGTTCATCGGCTGGTTTCCCACACTGCCAGGAGATATGTCCCATCTCCCCACACCGGTAACACTGTCGAGTTTCCCCCTCCTGGTGTACTCTTCTTGGACCCGCCTGGTTTCTGGCTACCCCTGGAGCCGGGATAAGTCCTGACGTGGCTGGGTTCGAGACCTTGGGGTCCTTTGGACGGGTTCTTCCCATTTGTGGTGGGGCCGCACTCCTGGGGTCTTTTCGGGAAGCATTCAGCATCTCCGCTGTGGCCTGGTACTTTTCCACAGCTTCCACGGTCAGATCAGCTGTGGTCAAGGCCTGTTGACTGATGAACCGTTTTGCCTCATAAGGCAGGGCGCGTAGGTAACGATCCACCACAACGGCCTCCACCACCGCCGCTGCTGTATTCCTCTGCGGATCCAGCCATTTCCTTGCGATTCGGACAAGTTCATGCATCTGCGCCCGAGGAGGTTGGTCTGGTTGGAAGGTCCAACTGTGAAAGCGCTGGGCCATACCAAATTTTGTGAGTCCATATCTGCTGAGGATCTCAGACTTCAGGGCATCATAGTCAGTAACCTGGTCAGGGCCCAGGTCCCGGACAGCATTCAGCGCTTCCCCGGTTAGAAAGGGGGCTAACAGACCAACCCACTGTTGCTTGGGCCAGGCTTCCCTAGTGGCCGTGGCCTCAAATGCATGCAGGTATGCCTCAATGTCATCGGTAGCTCCCATCTTAGATATAAAGTCACTTGCCTTTATTGGGCGGGTATTTTGGACAACCCTCTGTCTCTGCAACTGCAATTCCTCTGCCTTCAGAAGGTTGGCTTTCTTTTGCTCCTCCAAGAGAGCCACGTTTGCTTGCATCTGGGCTTGCTGGCCAGCAACAAGGGCTTTCAATATGTCCTCCATTTCAGTCGGCGGGGAGCCTACGGCCAACTTGGAAAACTGGGTGATCAAACCTTCGGTATCCTCCTCTGACATGCACTATTAACGCTTGAGCGTGCCCGTATTCTCCACCATCTGTGATGTCACGAGAGGCTACACAGCTTTCAGCGGGATTGCCCAAGTAGTGCAGGGAGACCAGGTTCAACCAAAACAAGGATTTTATTAACCGTCTTCGGCAACTAACGAAATTATAACACAATTCTCTTCTTCCCAGAGCCCACACTCCAGACCGTGTCTCTTCCCTTCCAAACAACTCCAGCCCATCAGCCCCCTTATTGGTTTCAGCTGCGTGGGAAGATTGGCCACAGAGGGTTGGAGTTCCCGACCATACCAGCAGATGGAGCCATAGCTGTCTGGGTTTGCAGCCATCTCAGGGGGATGTAACGTCCCTCCAGGACACAGCCTCTCGTGACATCACACACTCTACTACATCCAACTGAGTAACACTCTTCTACATCCAACTGAGTTATATTCATCTACATCCAACTCAGTAACACTCTTCTACATCCAACTCAGTAACACTCTTCTACATCCAACTGAGTTACAATCTTCTACATCCAACTGAGTAACACTCTTCTACATCCAACTGAGTAACACTCTTCTACATCCAACTCAGTAACACTCTTCTACATCCAACTGAGTAACACTCTTCTACATCCAACCGAGTAACACTCTTCTACATCCAACTGAGTAACACTCTTCTACATCCAACTGAGTAACACTCTTCTACATCCAACTGAGTAACACTCTTCTACATCCAACTGAGTTACACTATTCTACATCCAACTGAGTAACACTCTTCTACATCCAACTGAGTTACACTCTTCTACATCCAACTGAGTAACACTCTTCTACATCCAACTCAGAAACACTCTTCTACATCCAACTGAGTAACACTCTTCTACATCCTCAACTGAGTAACACTTTTCTACATCCAACTGAGTTACACTCTTCTACATCCAACTGAGTAACACTCTTCTACATCCAACTGAGTAACACTCTTCAACATCTCTTATGGCTTCCGAGTGGCGCAGTGGTCTAAGGCACTGCATCGCAGTGCTAGCTGTGCCACTAGAGATCCTGGTTCGAATCCAGGCTCTGTCGTAGCCGGCCGCAACCGGGAGACCAATGGGGCGGCGCACAATTGGCCCAGCGTCGTCCAGGGTAGGGGAGGGAATGGCCGGCAGGGAGGTAGCTCAGTTGGTAGAGCATGGTGTTTGCAACGCCAGGGTTGTGGGTTCGATTCCCACGGGGGGCCAGTATGAAAAAATAAAATAATGTATGCACTAACTGTAAGTCGCTCTGGATAAGAGCGTCTGCTAAATGACACAAATGTATGTTAATGTAAATGTATAAATGTATAATGTAATGTATCCAACTGAGTAACACTCTTCTACATCCAACTGAGTAACACTCTTCTACATCCAACTGAGTAACACTCTTCTACATCCCCAACTGATTAACACTCTTCTACATCCCCAACTAGGTAAAACTCTTCTACATCCAACTGAGTAACACTCTTCAACATCCAACTGAGTAACACTCTTCACTTCAACATCTCCAACTGAGTAACACTCTTCTACATCCCCAACTGAGTAACACTCTTCTACATCCAACTGAGTAACACTCTTCTACATCCAAAACACTCTTCTACATCCAACTGAGTAACACTCTTCTACATCCAACTGAGTAACACTCTTCTACATCCCCAACTGAGTAACACTCTACTACATCCAACTGAGTTCCACTCTTCTACATCCAACTGAGTAACACTCTTCTACATCCAACTGAGTTATATTCATCTACATCCAACTCAGTAACACTCTTCTACATCCAACTCAGTAACACTCTTCTACATCCAACTCAGTAACACTCTTCTACATCCAACTGAGTTACACTCATCTACATCCAACTGAGTAACACTCTTCTACATCCAACTGAGTAACACTCTTCTACATCCAACTGAGTAACACTCTTCTACATCCAACTGAGTTATATTCATCTACATCCAACTGAGTAACACTTTTCTACATCCAACTGAGTAACACTCTTCTACATCCAACTGAGTAACACTCTTCTACATCCAACTGAGTTACACTCTTCTACATCCCCAACTGAGTAACACTCTTCTACATCCAACTGAGTTACACTCTTCTACATCCCCAACTGAGTAACACTCTTCTACATCCAACTGAGTAACACTCTTCTATATCCAACTGAGTTACACTCTTCTACATCCAACTGAGTAACACTCTTCTACATCCAACTGAGTAACACTCTTCTACATCCAACTGAGTTACACTCTTCTACATCCAACTGAGTAACACTCTTCTACATCCAACTGAGTTACACTCTTCTACATCCCCAACTGAGTAACACTCTTCTACATCCAACTGAGTTACACTCTTCTACATCCCCAACTGAGTAACACTCTTCTACATCCAACTGAGTAACACTCTTCTATATCCAACTGAGTTACACTCTTCTACATCCAACTGAATAACACTCTTCTACATCCAACTGAGTAACACTCTTCTACATCCAACTGAGTAACACTATTCTACATCCAACTGAGTTACACTCTTCTACATCCAACGGAGTAACACTCTTCTACATCCAACTGAGTAACACTCTTCTACATCCAACTGAGTAACACTCTTCTACATCCAACTGAGTAACACTCTTCTACATCCAACTGAGTAACACTCTTCTACATCCAACTGAGTAACACTCTTCTACATCCAACTGAGTAACACTCTTCTACATCCAACTGAGTAACACTCTTCTACATCCAACTGAGTTATATTCATCTACATCCAACTGAGTAACACTCTTCTACATCCAACTGAGTAACACTCTTCTACATCCAACTGAGTAACACTCTTCTACATCCAACTGAGTAACACTCTTCTACATCCAACTGAGTAACACTCTTCTACATCCAACTGAGTAACACTCTTCTACATCCAACTGAGTAACACTCTTCTACATCCAACTGAGTTATATTCATCTACATCCAACTGAGTAACACTCTTCTACATCCAACTGAGTAACACTCTTCTACATCCAACTGAGTAACACTCTTCTACATCCAACTGAGTTACACTCTTCTACATCCAACTGAGTTACACTCTTCTACATCCCCAACTGAGTAACACTCATCTACATCCAACTGAGTAACACTCTTCTACATCCAACTGAGTAACACTCTTCTACATCCAACTGAGTAACACTCTTCTACATCCAACTGAATTACACTCTTCTACATCCAACTGAGTAACACTCATCTACATCCAACTGAGTAACACTCTTCTACATCCAACTGAGTAACACTCTTCTACATCCAACTGAGTAACACTCTTCTACATCCAACTGAATTACACTCTTCTAGCGGAAGTACCAGTAAGGATTTCAGAACACATTCATAATACACACATACTTTATTCATAAGTAGTAGAAAATAAATGCTTATGTACTGCTTACGAATGTATGGGTTATGTGTGCGTTATGATGTGTTATAAAGTCCTTTTGTAGGTAGGTACCCTTCATCAGTACAGTTGATACATTGATCCTTTCTTGGCAGTGCATGGTAGTATCACTATGTAACGTACCCAAGTCATAGCTGGTCCACCGGGGTCTGTAACAGCCTCGTAGAACTCCAGGTCATTTCTCCTGACCTCAGGGGTCATAGGGAGACCCAGGGGATATCCTAGCATCACTGTGTCAGCCTGCTTCACAAATTGTCCTGGGAGAAGGTCAAATAAAGCGGAGACTCAATGATACTGTATGTTTTGCATGTCCTTATTACTGAAATGACTGGATCAGTTTGATTTGATATTAGACCTTTTTTTGCTTTAACACACATAGAAAAAGAGCTATGCATACCAATGCTCTCCTGTTGGTTAAGGGCTGTAAGTAAGCATTTCACTGTAATGTCTGAACCTGTTGTATTCGGCGCATGTGGCCAATAAAATTTGATTTGATTTGATTTGATATGCATATGGTAAAGCAAGCAACTAAGTCAACTGGGCAGTGGGCAAGACTCGCCTTTTTTGTAGCCGTCATATTCAGGATGGTATTTCTGCTTCTGGTCGAAGGGGATTTTGATCTTCTCTGCTACCTGCTGCCACTCCCGCGGGGCAGGGTACTTCAGGAGGGCAGCCAACTCCACAGCAAACTCAAGACTGGGGAAGAGATGAGAAAGAAAGTAGTTGATGTTACTAGATTCACAATGTTTTCCATAGACTTAAAAAGGAGCGCTTCCGCTTCTTACCTGAAAGCCTGGATTTGGAACGATGATGGCTTCCAAATGAATAAGGTCTATTGAAAATAATGTGAGATTGTGAAATACCTGAGGGGGTATCCTAGCCTGCTGAATTTGCCAGATAACTTTTCTTTCATTTCGGCACAAATGAAAATGTGTCACTGACACGCCCATGGATTGATGTTTTAGCATCGTCTCAGTGAAGAGTTCGGCGTTCACCTAGCCATGTGCGACATGCATGCGCAGTTACAAGACTGTTAAAGTTGGCAGCAGGCTGACGAGCAATATCCAGCGACGTTGTACGGATGAAGCCTGAGCTGGAATGTGAAGCTAACTGAAGCTGGTTACTGTTAGAAAAGTCTGAGTAGATCTACAGTGCATTTGGAAAGTATTTAGACCCCTGGACTTTTTCCACATATTGTTACATTACAGCTTTATTCTAAAATTGATTAAATTGTTTTTTTTTCCCTTCATCAATCTACACACAATACCCCATAATGACAAAGCAAAAACAGTTTTTTTTATATTTTTGCAAATGTATAAAAAACGGAAATATTACATTTACATAAGTATTCAGAACCTTTACTCAGTACTTTGTTGAAGCACCTTTGGCACCGATTACAGCCTCTTCTTGGGCATGACGCTACAAGCTTGGCACACCTGTATTTGGGGAGTTTCTCCCATTCTTCTCTGCAGATCCTATCAAGCTCTGTCAGGTTGGATGGGGAGCGTCGCTGCACAGCTATTTTCAGGTCTCTACAGAGATGTTCGATCAGGTTCAAGTCCGGGCTCCGGCCGGGCCACTCAAGGACATTCAGAGACCTGTCCCGAAGCAACTCCTGCGTTTTCTTGGCTGTGTGCTTAGGGTTGTTGTCCTGTTGGAAGGTGAACCTTCGCCCCAGTCTGAGGTCCTGAGCGCTCTGGAGCAGGTTTTCATCATGGATCTCTCTGCTCCGTTCATCTTTCCCTAGATCCTGACTAGTCTCCCAGTCCCTGCCGCTGAAAAACATCCCCACAGCATGATGCTGCCACCACCATGCTTCACCGTAGGGATGGTGCCAGGTTTCCTCCAGACGTGATACTTGGCATTCAGGCCAAAGAGTTCAATCTTGGTTTCATCAGACTAGAGAAACTTGTTTCTCATGGTCTGAGTCCTTTAGGTGCATTTTGGCAAACTCCAAGCGGGCTGTCATGTGCCTTTTACTGAGGAGTGGCTTCCGTCTGACCACTCTTCCATAAAGGCCTGATTGGTGGAGTGCTGCAGAGATGGTTGTCCTTCTGGAAGGTTCTCGCATCTCCACAGAGGAACCCTGGAGCTCTGTCAGAGTGACCATCGGGTTCTTGGTCACCTCCCTGACCAAGTCCCTTCTCCCCCGATTGCTCAGTTTGGCCGGGCGGCCAGCTCTAGGAAGAGTCTTGGTGGTTCCAAACTTCTTCCATTTAAGAATCATGGAGGCCACTGTGTTCTTGGGGACCTTCAATGCTGCAGACATTTGTTGGTACCCTTCCCTAGATCTGTGCCTCAACAAAATCCTGTCTCGGAGCTCTATGGACAATTCCTTCGACCTCATGGCTTGGTTCTTGCTCGGACATGCACTGTCAACTGTGGGACCTTATATACAGTGAGGGAAAAAAGTATTTGATCCCCTGCTGATTTTGTACGTTTGCCCACTGACAAAGAAATAATCAGTCTATAATTTTAATGGTAGGTTTATTTGAACAGTTAGAGACAGAATAACAACAAAAAAATCCAGAAAAACGCATGTCAACATTTTTATAAATTGATTTGCATTTTAATGAGGGAAATTAGTATTTGACCCCCTCTCAATCAGAAAGATTTCTGGCTCCCAGGTGTCTTTTATACAGGTAACGAGCTGAGATTAGGAGCACACTCTTAAAGTGAGTGCTCCTAATCTCAGCTTGTTTCCTGTATAAAAGACACCTGTCCACAGAAGCAATCAATCAATCAGATTCCAAACTCTCCACCATGGCCAAGACCAAAGAGCTCTCCAAGGATGTCAGGGACAAGATTGTAGACCTACACAAGGCTGGAATGGGCTACAAGACCATCGCCAAGCAGCTTGGTGAGAAGGTGACAACAGTTGGTGTGATTATTCGCAAATGGAAGAAACACAAAAGACTGTCAATCTCCCTCGGCCTGGGGCTCCATGCAAGATCTCACCTCGTGGAGTTGCAATGATCATGAGAACGGTGAGGAATCAGCCCAGAACTACACGGGAGGATCTTGTCAATGATCTCAAGGCAGCTGGGACCATAGTCACCAAGAAAACAATTGGTAACACACTACGCCGTGAAGGACTGAAATCCTGCAGCGCCCGCAAGGTCCCCCTGCTCAAGAAAGCACATATACATGCCCGTCTGAAGTTTGCCAATGAACATCTGAATGATTCAGAGGAGAACTGGGTGAAAGTATTGTGGTCAGATGAGACCAAAATGGAGCTCTTTGGCATCAACTCAACTCACCGTGTTTGGAGGAGGAGGAATGCTGCCTATGACCCCAAGAACACCATCCCCACCGTCAAACATGGAGGTGGCAACATTATGCTTTGGGGGTGTTTTTCTGCTAAGGGGACAGGACAACTTCACCGCATCAAAGGGACGATGGACGGGGCCATGTACCGTCAAATCTTGGGTGAGAACCTCCTTCCCTCAGCCAGGGCATTGAAAATGGGTCGTGGATGGGGATTCCAGCATGACAATGACCCAAAACACACGGCCAAGGCAACAAAGGAGTGGCTCAAGAAGAAGCACATTAAGGTCCTGGAGTGGCCTAGCCAGTCTCCAGACCTTAATCCCATAGAAAATCTGTGGAGGGAGCTGAAGGTTCGAGTTGCCAAACATCAGCCTCGAAACCTTAATGACTTGGAGAAGATCTGCAAAGAGGAGTGGGACAAAATCCCTCCTGAAATGTGTGCAAACCTGGTGGCCAACTACAAGAAACGTCTGACCTCTGTGATTGCCAACAAGGGTTTTGCCTCCAAGTACTAAGTCATGTTTTGCAGAGGGGTCAAATACTTATTTCCCTCATTAAAATGCAAATCAATTTATAACATGTTTGACATGCGTTTTTCTGGATTATTTTGTTGTTATTCCGTCTCTCACTGTTCAAATAAACCTACTATTAAAATTATAGACTGATCATTTCTTTGTCAGTGGGCAAACGTACAACATCAGCAGGGGATCAAATACTTTTTTCCCTCACTGTAGACAGGTACAATCAATTGAATTTACCACAGGTGGACTCCAATCAAGTTGTAGAAACATCTCAAGGATGATCAATGGAAACAGGATGCACCTGAGCTGAATTTCGAGTCTCATAGCAAAGGGTCTGAATACTTGTGTAAATAAGGTATTTCTGTTTTTTTAAAAACTAAATTAGCAAACATTTCTAAAAACCTGTTTTCGCTTTGTCATTATGGGGTATTGTGTGTAGATTGATGAAGATTTTTATTGATTTAATCCACTTTAGAATAAGGCTGTAACGTAACAAAATGGGGAAAAAGTCAAGGGGTCTGAATACTTTCTGAATGCTCTGCAGCTAGCTTCGTAGGATACCCCCTCGGGTGTGTTACATACCTGAATTTGGCCACAGTGTTTGTGTACACTGAGTTGTTGACGTTGTAGTAATACTCATCGGGCGGCATGACACCTGACAGAAAACAGAGATACTTTGGTAAATGTCTTGTTTACTCGTGTTTACTCAAGCAACAGGGTTGCTACGACCACTAGCCAAATAGCTTACCTAGTCTGCATGACAATTAAATCAGTTGCAATTCATTTACATTTAAGTCATTTAGCAGACGCTCTTATCCAGAGTGATTTACAGTTAGTGCCTTCATTTTAAGATGGCTAGGTGAGATAACCACAGGGGAGACAACCACATACCACAGTCATAGTAACAGTAAAAAAATCCTCAAACTAGCTATCATTAAAGTTAGTGCTAGCAATAAGCTGACATCGGCTGGCATGACTATTTCTAAGATGTGTAATGACAATATGTTTACTGAATGTCCCTTTACCTAAGATGTGGTAGTTCTGTTCTTCAGCGCTCCAGGTTACCCTGGAAACCCAGTAATCAGCCACGCCCCAAATCACTTCGCTGCCACGCCCCTCTGTGAACATAGACAGGTCCTAGAACAGACAGACAGGTCGCAGGTCTTTAAAGTGTGGGTAATATGGTGGAAACAGTCACCACTACATTGCTAATACCTATGACTACCTTTCAGATCAGAAAAACCAAAGGGTTAGGCCTAAGGGGAGGCGCTAGGGAGCCGGCTGTGAGTGAGGATGACTGACCTAGATGTGACCATACCTGTGTGAGGTAGTGTTGGGTTTAGGGTTAGGTGTTACCTGTGTGAGGTAGTGTTGGGTTTAGGGTTAGGTGTTACCTGTGTGAGGTAGTGTTGGGTTTAGGGTTAGGTGTTACCTGTGTGAGGTAGAGGTAGTGTTGGGGTTAGGTGTTACCTGTGTGAGGTAGTGTTGGGGTTAGGTGTTACCTGTGTGAGGTAGAGGTAGTGTTGGGGTTAGGTGTTACCTGTGTGAGGTAGTGTTGGGGTTAGGTGTTACCTGTGTGAGGTAGAGGTAGTGTTGGGGTTAGGTGTTACCTGTGTGAGGTAGTGTTGGGGTTAGGTGTTACCTGTGTGAGGTAGAGGTAGTGTTGGGGTTAGGTGTTACCTGTGTAAGGTAGTGTTGGGGTTAGGTGTTACCTGTGTGAGGTAGTGTTGGGGTTAGGTGTTACCTGTGTGAGGTAGTGTTGGGGTTAGGTGTTACCTGTGTGAGGTAGAGGTAGTGTTGGGGTTAGGTGTTACCTGTGTAAGGTAGAGGTAATGTTGGTGTTAGGTGTTACCTGTGTGAGGTAGTGTTGGGGTTAGGTGTTACCTGTGTGAGGTAGAGGTAGTGTTGGTGTTAGGTGTTACCTGTGTGAGGTAGAGGTAGTGTTGGGGTTAGGTGTTACCTGTGTGAGGTAGTGTTGGGGTTAGGTGTTACCTGTGTGAGGTAGAGGTAGTGTTGGAAGGCCAGAGTAACGTCTCCGTTGATGTGGATCTCTTGTTGTCCGTATATATCTTCAGGACACACCTCTCTCCCTGACACAGCACTCTCCCACGGAAACTTTAGTCCCTGGTAGGACAACATAATATCTCTTTCATCAGAACAGAACATACTGACCCACATACACTACACTACACTACACTACACTACACTACACTACACTACACTACACTACACTACACTACAATACACTACACTACAATACACTACAATACACTACAATACACTACAATACACTACACTACAATACACTACACTACACTACACTACACTACAATACACTACAATACACTACACTACACTACACTACAATACACTACAATACACTACAATACACTACAATACAATACACTACACTACACTACACACCTATAAGTACAGTGAGGGCATATATTGTTAGTGTGTGTACGAGATCATGCGGGATCACAAACACATAGTGCCTTCAAAAAGTATTCATACCCCACATTTTGTTGTGTTACAGCCTGAATTTAAAATTGATTACATTTAGATTTTGTGTCACTGGTCTACACACAATATCCCATAATGTCCAACTGGAATTATGTTTTTAGAAATGTTTGCAAATTAATTAAAAATGAAAAGCTGAAATGTCTGAGTCAATAATTACTCAACCCCTTTATTATGGCAAGCCTAAATAAATTCAGGAGTAGAAATGTGCTTAACAAGTCACATAATAAGTTGCATGGGCTCACTCTGTGTGCAATAATAGTGTTTAACATGATTTTGTAATGGCTACCTCATCTCTGTACCCCACACATACAATTATCTGTAAGGTCCCTCAGTCGAGCAGTGAATTTCAAACACAGACTCAACCACAAAGACCAGGGAGGTTTTCCAATGCCTCGCAAAGAAGGGCACCTATTGGTAGATGGGTAACAAAATAAGCAGATCTTGAATATCCCTTTGAGCATGGTGAAGTTATTAATTACATTTTGATGGCGTATCAATACACCCAGTTACTACAAAGATACAGGCGCCGTTCCTAACTCAGTAACCGGAGAGGAAGGAAACCGCTACTCCACAATACTAACCTAATTGACAGAGTGAAAAGAAGGAAACCTGTACAGAATAAAAAATATTCCAAAACATGCTTCCTGTTTGCAACAAGGCACTAAAGTAATGCTGCTACAAATGTGGCAAAGAAATTAACTTTATGTCCTCAATACAAAGTGTTATATTTGGAGAAAATCCATCACTGAGTACCACTCTTCATATTTTCAAGCATGGTGGTGGCTGCATCATGTTATGGGTATGCTTGTCAATGGCAAGTACTGGGGAGTTTTTCACTTGGGGGGTATTGTGTGAATTCAGGCTGTAACACAACAAAATGTGGAGTAAGTCAAGAGGTGTGAATACTTCCTGAAGGAACTTAAATGTATGCATTCACATGACACTCAACAACACCTATGTAACATCAGGATGAACAAGATACAGCAAGCAAAACCCCAGTCACCATCCTGTACCTAACATCAAGCAAAACCCCAGTCACCATCCTGTACCTAACATCAAGCAAAACCCCACAATAGGATGCCAACTATAAAACCCCACAATAGGATGCCAACTCTAAACCCCCACAATATGATGCCAACTGAAAACCCCACAATAGGATGCCAACTATAAAACCCCACAATATGATGCCAACTGAAAACCCCACAATATGATGCCAACTTTAAAACCCCACAATATGATGCCAACTTTAAAACCCCACAATAGGATGCCAACTGAAAACCCCACAATAGGATGCCAACTATAAACCCCCACAATAGGATGCCAACTCATCATGAGACCGACTGTGAATGCGGAGTGTGAATGCGGAGTGTGAATGCGGAGTGTGAATGCGGAGTGCGAATGCGGAGTGCGAATGCGGAGTGCGAATGCGGAGTGTGAATGCGGAGTGTGAATGCGGAGTGTGAATGCGGAGTGTGAATGCGGAGTGCGAATGCGGAGTGTGAACACAGGGTTTCATAGAATCCTGTACCTTGTAACCCTGCTTCTCAGCATTGTCCTTAGCACCATCCACTGTCCTCACCCGGTACTCTAGCACGGCCCGGGCTAACTGAGGATAAAAGAGACCGATACTGGGGTACATCCAGGTGTCCTGCACAGGGAGACAGAGGGAGGGCCAGTTCAGTCACACTAAAAGCCTAATGGTTCAATGGTAGCGGTTACCCTAACACAATGAAACCTCTCCTTGAGTACAGCCAGTTCCACTTATGTGTTGTATTCCAGTACACCTGATTGGACGGGTCAACTAACCACTTCCCTTCATGAGTTAAATCATAAAAATAAGAAGAACAGTAACCATTGTCCTCACCTGGTCCCAGAACACGTGCCCCCAGTAGTCTTGCCCTGACCCCCCGTTAGACAGCCCCCCAGGACTGACCCCACCGAAATGACCGGGCGCCTCGTGCAACGAAGGGAAGGCACTGAGCAGGTAGAACATGCAGCCAATCAGAGCCCTACTCAGGTCGTCTGGACCAGTCAGCTCCAGCGTGCTGCCCGCCCACAGCTCCTCCCACGCCCGGAGGTGCGAGGGACGAAGGTTCCCATTGGCCATCAGCTCCAGACCTGTTAACATGTTTACGTTCATTGCCATGACAAAGTTTCATTTTCATTTTCGAATTGGTAAAAAACATAAACACCAATATGTCCCCAGAGGACTTAGAAGTATTCATTAAATCACTTCTGTCCAAAGTGGTCCTGGATGGTGAAAAACGATTAAAACATCTAATGATGTATTCATGGTGCCTATCCCCATATCGTTACCATAACGACTGAGTTCAGCTAACGTTAACCTTGAGACGCAGCTGGTCCTGTCATCTTATTACTAAGAGTCTGAGGCGGCAGGTAGCTTAGTGGTTAAGAGCGTTGTGCCAGTAACCGAAAGGTCGCTGGTTCTAATCCCCGAGCCCGACTAGGTGAAAAATCTGTCGATGTGCCCTTGAGCAAGGCACTTAACCCTAATTGCTCCTGTAAGTCGCTCTGGATAAGAGCGTCTGCTAAATGTAAAAAATGTCTGCGAGTAATGCCACGCCACCCGTCATAACGGGCCTCAGTCCAACATGTCCCACTAGATGCACCGCGGCGCAGACCTCAGTTGCAGCTTCATCAGGTTAGTGCTGTTTTCATCATTATGTGACTGTTGACCTTCACTGTTTTTTTACGCAGGAGGATGGTTGAGCACACTCCCTTTCTTTACCTGTGTCGTAGTGAGCCTGCGCGCTGTCCTGACTGCCCGCCACCGCCACCACGAACCCCCAGCGGGACTGGGCCTGGTCGGGCAGCAGGGTGAGGGAGGGGGTGATGGGGGTCCAGATGATGTGGACGCTGGGGCAGACCCCACCAGGGACCTCAGCCATGGTGGTCTGGCCCTGGATGTAACTAGGGAAGGAAAGGGGTGATTGTGAGCCGAGCTGAGCTGAGCGCTGGGGGCTTTTGTATTAAAAGGTCCAATGCAGCAGTTTTTATCTCAATATGAAATCATTTCTGGGTAACAATGAAGTACCTTACTGGGATCGTTTTCAATTTAAAATGATCAAAAATAAACAAAAATAGCTTCTTAGCTATTTTTGCGGAGAGGATTTTATTCTCAGCTGCTGGCCTGCTCTCCAGGCACCATCACAGCCTGAATCCACAGACTGGTGTTTCTAAAAATGAACTCAAAAAGGCACTGTAGACTGAGCCGAAGGCATTTTTAGTTTAATTAGTATTTAATTCTAAGTCACAGCCTGTATGCGCAATTTATAGACTATAATGATTTAATACAATGACATGTTGTTTAAATGATGAATGATTTATGTCCCTAACAGCCTAGTGTGTCGCACTCGCAAATGCTTCACAATGTATTTCTTTGCAGGCTATAGCCTTGAAATAATATAGCCTAAATCATTCATTTTCGTTCCTTCTTAGGCTCCTTGTCTGACTCCTGACCTATTTAGTGTTTATATGCTGTTTAATATGACATGTAGCCTATTTGAAATGATGAGCGCTTCTTACGTTCACCTTTTCATGTTTATAAAAATACTTTTCATTCAAATCCATTTGGTTTGGTTTCAATATTTCAAAACCAATTGGTAGGTCCAGGTAGTCACAAAAAGAGATGGGTGTTGGTTAATTTGTGATTTTAATGAACAGAGGGAATTTGAAGCAGCATGAGTGATGATTTCCTCACATACTATTTGGCAGTACATCCAACCGTCCTCACAACCACAGACGTGTAACCACGCCAGCCCAGGACCTCCACATCCGGCTTCTTCACCTGCGGGATCATCTGAGACCAGCCACCCGGACAGCTGATGAAACTGTGGGTTTGCACAACTGAAGAATTTCTGCACAAACTGTCAGATACCGTCTCAGGGAAGCTCATCTCGGTGCTTGTCGTCCTCACCAGGGTCTTGACCTGCCTGTAGTTCGGCGTCGTAACCGACTTCAGTGGGCAAATGCTCACCTTTGATGGCCACTGGCACGCTGGAGAAGTGTGCTCTTCACGGATGAATCCCGGTTTTAACTGTACCGGGTAGATGGCAGTATGGTGTTGTGTGGGCGAGCGGTTTGCTGATGTCAACGGTGTGAACAGAGTGCCCCATGGTGGCGGTGGGGTTATGGTATTGGCAGGCATAAGCTACGGACAACGAACACAATTGCATTTTATCGATGGCAATTTGAATGCACAGAGATACCGTGACGAGATCCTGAGGCCCATTGTCGTGCCATTCATCCGCCGCCATCACCTCATGTTTCAGTATGATAATGCACGGCCCCATGTCGCAAGGATCTGTAAACAATTCCTGGAAGCTGAAAATGTCCCAGTTCTTTCATGGCCTGCATACTCACCAGACATGTCACCCATTGAGCATGTTTGGGATGCTCTGGATCAACGTGTACGACAGCGTGTTCCAGTTCCCACCAAAATATCCAGCAACTTCGCACAGCCATTGAAGAGGAGTGGGACAACATTCCACAGGCCAAAATCAACAGCCTGATCAACTCTATGCGAAGGAGACGTGATCCTGACAGGTTTTCTGATCCACGCCCCTACTTTGTTTTTTTCATCTGTGACCAAGTATTCCCAGTCATGTGAAATCCATAGATTAGGGCCTAATGAATTTATTTGACTCCTTATATGAACTCAGTAAAATATTTTTTATATTTTGTTCAGTGTATATTAAACACAGGAAAATCAAGTCTAAGAGGAGGAATGGTGATCTAGGATCAGTTTTGCCTGTTAGATTATAATGAGTGGCTAGGGGCTCTATGAATAAAGGCCCTGGTGCTTTCATGTTTCAGTCGGTGCCTTTTGATCTATAAAAAAAAATACAACTCACACATCTATCATATTACCAAGTGCATGGAGAAAGGCTGTATAAATTGAATGGAAAAGCAACTCCAGCTCACTGCTGGTACAAAAGAAGGCCACTGAATTGTTTTGTTTCTGTCCATCTTGCTTCCTTCCTATTTCCCGTTCAGCCAGCATTTATTCTCACCTGCCTCCTTTGTAGTCCGGTTCAGAATGGAACACTATGTCATCGCTTTGAGGTGTGAACGTACTGTCCAGCTTGACTGTGATTGGCTCCTGGGAGGTGCCCTGACGAACCAGCAGGACCTCCATGACCAAGAGGTTGGGATGGTGTCGATGGGCATAGAGAGACTGGGAGGCAATAACACTAGCTGTCCTCAGAGAGTGGGTGAATATACCTAGAGAGAGAGAGGACAGGAACAGACAGACAGACAGACAGACAGACAGACAGACAGACAGACAGACAGCAGCAGTGATACAACTGTAAAGCTTGGAAACAATTTCATTCAAACTAGTGATGATGAACGTGTCAACACATGGTATTCAGACCTTTACATGCAGCGTACATGGACCTCATCATCTGTAGGGTTGTGTTCTTGAGCTGCAGTGAACTACATGTACCAACGTACCTGTGTGTATCTAGACTGTACCAACGTACCTGTGTGTATCTAGACTGTACCAACGTACCTGTGTGTATCTAAACTGTACCAACGTACCTGTGTATCTAAACTGTACCAACGTACCTGTGTGTGTGTGTGTGTGTATCTAGACTGTACCAATGTACCTGTGTGTATCTAGACTGTACCAACGTACCTGTGTGTATCTAGACTGTACCAACGTACCTGTGTGTATCTAGACTGTACCAATGTACCTGTGTGTATCTAGACTGTACCAATGTACCTGTGTGTATCTAGACTGTACCAACGTACCTGTGTGTATCTAGACTGTACCAACGTACCTGTGTGTATCTAGACTGTCCCAATGTACCTGTGTGTATCTAGACTGTCCCAATGTACCTGTGTGTATCTAGACTGTACCAACGTACCTGTGTGTATCTAGACTGTACCAATGTACCTGTGTGTATCTAGACTGTACCAATGTACCTGTGTGTATCTAGACTGTACCAATGTACCTGTGTGTATCTAGACTGTCCCAATGTACCTGTGTGTATCTAGACTGTACCAACGTACCTGTGTGTATCTAGACTGTACCAACGTACCTGTGTGTATCTAAACTGTACCAACGTACCTGTGTATCTAAACTGTACCAACGTACCTGTGTGTGTGTGTGTGTATCTAGACTGTACCAATGTACCTGTGTGTATCTAGACTGTACCAACGTACCTGTGTGTATCTAGACTGTACCAACGTACCTGTGTGTATCTAGACTGTACCAATGTACCTGTGTGTATCTAGACTGTACCAATGTACCTGTGTGTATCTAGACTGTACCAACGTACCTGTGTGTATCTAGACTGTACCAACGTACCTGTGTGTATCTAGACTGTCCCAATGTACCTGTGTGTATCTAGACTGTCCCAATGTACCTGTGTGTATCTAGACTGTACCAACGTACCTGTGTGTATCTAGACTGTACCAATGTACCTGTGTGTATCTAGACTGTACCAATGTACCTGTGTGTATCTAGACTGTCCCAATGTACCTGTGTGTATCTAAACTGTACCAACGTACCTGTGTGTATCTAGACTGTACCAACGTACCTGTGTGTATCTAGACTGTACCAACGTACCTGTGTGTATCTAGACTGTCCCAATGTACCTGTGTGTATCTAGACTGTACCAATGTACCTGTGTGTATCTAGACTGTACCAACGTACCTGTGTGTATCTAGACTGTACCAACGTACCTGTGTGTATCTAGACTGTACCAACGTACCTGTGTGTATCTAGACTGTACCAACGTACCTGTGTGTATCTAGACTGTACCAACGTACCTGTGTGTATCTAGACTGTACCAATGTACCTGTGTGTATCTAGACTGTACCAATGTACCTGTGTGTATCTAGACTGTACCAACGTACCTGTGTGTATCTAGACTGTACCAATGTACCTGTGTGTATCTAGACTGTACCAACGTACCTGTGTGTATCTAGACTGTACCAACGTACCTGTGTGTATCTAGACTGTACCAACGTACCTGTGTGTATCTAGACTGTACCAATGTACCTGTGTGTATCTAGACTGTACCAATGTACCTGTGTGTATCTAGACTGTACCAACGTACCTGTGTGTATCTAGACTGTACCAATGTACCTGTGTGTATCTAGACTGTACCAACGTACCTGTGTGTATCTAGACTGTACCAACGTACCTGTGTGTATCTAGACTGTACCAACGTACCTGTGTGTATCTAGACTGTACCAACGTACCTGCGTGTATCTAAACTGTACCAACGTACCTGTGTGTATCTAGACTTTACCAATGTACCTGTGTGTATCTAGACTGTACCAATGTACCTGTGTGTGTATCTAGGCTGTAGGAGTGTTGCAGATGCCCTGCCTTCTCCTCCTCCTCTATCTCCATCCTCACAGCCAGAGGACAGGGGAGATTGGCACGGTGACAGTCCCCGCCCTCGCCGTTATAGACTCCGCCCATGTGCATGATGTCATCGTACACCCTCCAACCCAGCAGCCCATTGGCCAGCGGAGGAAGGAAGCGAGGGTCAAGGGGCAGGAGGTCAGTGGTGAAGATGTAGAGGTCAGCTGGGGTCTCATTGGTCATCGTGGGGAGAGCGTGTCCTCTTCCACTTAGGATGATAAAAGGTTAAATCAATGGTACCTACAACAGAACAGAACAGTACAACACACACAGAATGCCTGTGTCACACACAGAATGCCTATGTCCCACACAGAATGCCTATGTCCCACACAGAATGCCTATGTCCCACACAGAATGCCTATGTCCCACACAGAATGCCTATGTCCCACACAGAATGCCTATGTCCCACACAGAATGCCTATGTCCCACACATAATGCCTATGTCCCACACAGAATGCCTATGTCCCACACAGAATGCCTATGTCCCACACATAATGCCTATGTCCCACACAGAATGCCTATGTCCCACACAGAATGCCTATGTCACACACACACACACAAAATGCCTACACTATCCATAAAAATCTGGACACACCAACTCATTCCAGGTTTTTTCTTTATTTTTACTATATTGTATATTGTAGAATAATAGTGAAAACATCAAAACTATGAAATAACACATATGGAATCATGTAGTAACCAAAAAAGTGTTAAACAAATGAAAATATATTTTATATTTGAGATTCTTCAAATAGCCACCCTTTGCCTTGATGACAGCTTTGCACACTCTTGGCATTCTCTCAACCAGCTTCATTATTTAGTCACCTGGAATGCATTTCAATTAACAGGTGTCCTTCTTAAAAGTTAATTTGTGTATTTTATTTCCTTCTTAATGCATTTGAGCCAATCAGTTGTGTTGTGACAAGGTAGGGGGGGTATACAGAAGATAGCCCTATTTGGTAAAAGACCAAGTCCATATTATGGCAAGAACAGCTCAAATAAGCAAAGAGAAATGACAGTCCATCATTACTTTAAGACATGAAGGTCAGTCAATATGGAACATTTCAAGATCTTTGAATGTTTCTTCAAGTGCAGTCGCAAAAACCGTCAAGTGCTATGATGAAACTGGCTCTCATGAGGACCGCCACAGGAAAGGAAGACCCAGAGTTACCTCTGCTGCAGAGGATAAATTCATTAGAGTTACCAGCCTCAGAAATTGTAGCCCAAATAAATGCTTCACAGAGTTCAAGTAACAGACACATCTCCACATCAACTGTTCAGAGGGGACTGTGTGAATCAGGCCTTCATGGTCGAATTGCTGCAAAGAAACCACTACTAAAGGACACCAATAAGAAGAAGAGACCTGCTTGGGCCAAGAAACACGAGCAATGGACATTAGACTGGTGGAAATTTGTCCTTTGGTCTGGAGTCCAAATTTGAGATTTTGTTTCAAACCAGTGTCTTTGTGAGACGCGGTGTGGGTGAACGGATGATCTCCGCATGTGTAGTTCCCGCCATAAAGCATGGAGGAGGAGGTGTTATGGTGTGGGGGTGCTTTGCTGGTGACACTGTCTGTGATTTATTTAGAATTCAAGGCACACTAACCAACATGGCTACCACAGCATTCTGCAGCGATACGCCATCCCATATGGTTTGGGCTTAGTGGGACTATCATTTGTTTTTCAACAGGACAATGACCCAAAACACACCTCCAGGCTGTGTAAGGGCTATTTTACCAAGAAGGAGAGTGATGGAGTGCTGCATCAGATGACCTGGCCTCCACAGTCCCCCGACCTCAACCCAATTGAGATGGTTGAGGATGAGTCGGACCGCAGAGTGAAGGAAAAGCAGCCAACAAGTGCTCAGCATATGTGGGAACGCCTTCAAGACTGTTGGAAAAGCATTCCAGGTGAAGCTGGTTGAGAGAATGCCAAGAGTGTGCAAAGCTGTCATCAAGGCAAAGGGTGGCTATTTGAAGAATCTCATATATAAAATATATTTTGATTTGTTTAACACTTTTTTGGTTACTACATGTTTCCATATGTGTTATTTCATAGTTTTGATGTCTTCACTATTATTCTACAATGTAAAAAAATAGTTAAAAAAAATAAAGAAAAACCCTTGAATGCGTAGATGTCCAAACTTTTGACTGGTAGTGTATATCACACACACACACAGAATGCTTATGTCACACACACACAGAATGCTTATGTCACACACACACAGAATGCTTATGTCACACACACACACAGAATGCTTATGTCACACACACACAGAATGCTTATGTCACACACACACAGAATGCTTATGTCCACAAGATCTAGTCACAGTCTTAACCTCGCTCCTCCTACCCAGACTGACCGATATTCCAACAGCCCTTTGCTCTACTCTGAGAGACTGCTGAACACTTAGTGTAACTGTAATATTATATACGGCCCCATCTCAAACACCAGTAGGCCTACCTTCTATTTTGCATTTTAATCAGTTGTTTATTTACTTATTTAGTTTCATGTGAGCTTATGTATGCTGTAATTCAGCTTTCAGCTGCAAATGTGTAGCCTACTATTAAAATAAACCTTAAATATATATTTCATATATTTGTTTGATATATTTGATATATCATATATTCATATATATTTCATATATTTGATACTTACCACACAAAGGACAATTTGGGTATGAGTAAATGAGAATAGAAGAGCCTATAGTTTATCAAAGAGAAAAAACTACAGCAAAAACAAAAGAACATGCATTAGTCAAGTATCATACTTTAACTGTATAGTGTAATATTGCTGAACTGAAATCACTGCCCTATATTTACTGAAATGTCCAATACGCCCCTTACTGAAATCACTGCAGATCTAACATCAAGTGAAACCAATGCGACGTCTGGTTTTGTCACATGACATGTGATGTGATGTATCATAAGTGTGTGAGTGGGATAAAAACCAAATGACAGTAAATAAAGTGGATCACCTCACCACAAGACAAAGAGCAGCGTGACATATTGAATTAATCTCATGATCTCGAGAAGTATACTGTAAGGAATGATTTGAAGATGATAACGGCAAAAAGTTCATGGCGAACGTTAAAATGCTGAGGAGCAACAGTCTTTAAAGGCAACTCTGTCAGCGTCAGTCTCTTTCTATGTGAAAACCGTTGCTGTCTACAGACCGCTGTAAGTCTCACCAATTCCTTGATATTCTGAGGGGGAACCGTCGCACTCTGACGTGAGAAGAAGGGGGGCATCCGCCGTTACCGGGGATGAAAGGAATGCAGAAAATAAGTGAAGAGTAGAAACAAAGGTAAAATAAACGTGTCTCACATGAGTAGAACAACGATCTGGAACTGAAAATGCAACCAATGCAAAACGAAGTATTGATCTTCCGAAATTGATCTTCCAAAATTGTATTTTGTTGAAAAGAAAATCAAAAAGGGACTGTGAGTTCTTCTTCCAGACTTTGTACGGTTTGGAACTATGCGAAGTAGGGGGAGGAGGCATAGCGAGGGGGTTTACACTAGTTACCACAGCCACAAAGACAAAATGGCAATATCGTACAAATTCATGAAAACAAAAACAAAAATGTTTGTCTTCATTTAAGGTTAGGCATAAGGTTAGCAGTGTGGTTAAGGTTATGGTTAGGTTTCAAATCACATTTTGAAACTGAAGAAATAGGCGGGGTTTATGACTTTGTGGCTGTGGTAACTAGTGACGATCATTTCGAGGCTGGTAAACGGGACCAGCCTGTACAGGATCCTTAGACCACAATTTAGATTTGTTGGTTGTGATTGTAAAGAATGGAATGGAACCATGATGTCTGCGAAGATGTAGATAGTAGGCCACCTCAACCCTCAGCAGCACTAGCCCTCACAGCAGGTTTTGCCTAATCTACGACAACTTCATAAAGACATCATGCTAGGTTCTACAGAAAAACGGAAATACATAGGTTATTGTACTGTGCACATGCTAGGCATTGATGTATCGAAATCAGATCGTCATTCAAATGCATTTTGATAGGATCCTCACACACACACACGGCAGTCTCAGACGCCAGTCTATATTAGGGACAAACCAGTGGTCGGTCAGTGGAACTCTGGCACCACCAAGTGGTCATTCTAGAGTAGCGTAACGAGCCCCGCTAAGAACAATGTCCAATTGCTGACACAAAAAATAATAAATAATAATATGCCATTTAGCAGACGCTTTGGATAAAAGCGTCTGCTAAATGGCATATTATTATTTATTATTTTTTGTGTCAGCAATTGGACATTGTTCTTAGCGGGGCTCGTTACGCTACTCTAGAATGACCACTTACAGTCATGCGTGCATACATTTTTGTGTATGGGTGGTCCCGGGGATCGAACCCACTACCTTGGCGTTACAAGCGCCGTGCTCTACCAGCTGAGCTACAGAGGACCACAAAAAAGCAAAGTTTGGTTAAAAAAATTGTAGCATGTGGATGGATGATGGTCATGCTTAGGCAAACAAACTATTAAGGGAAATAAGTGGCTACCATTTACACTTTCCTAGTTATTTAATGAAATATTGTTTTTGAAAAAGGCATATTTTCCCCAATTACTGGGGTAACTCCCCACCCCCACCAATTGGGTTAACCAAGCCCCCGAAGATCAGTGTGTTAAAATCTATTGTATAATTTTTATTTTGACATTTTTCATTAATTAACTCTTAAAAGCTCGAGTCTAGGTATCTTATTTTAATAATATCAAACACTGCGCTATTAATATCCTCACTATGATGAGGTTTTTATGTTTCTGCACCAAATCATGTCCAAATCATCCTAAAGTAAAAAAAAAAATGGACTGTGTAACGAAGTTACTTGTAGATCATTTGGACATGATTTGGAAAATGCTAATTTAGGTACCTCTGACTTGCATCCCACTCAGCACGCAACGTCCACAGACTTTGAATTCTAGGCGATATCAGGTCCGTCCGTCGAGGTCGTATTTCGCCCCCCCAAAATAGTAATCCCAAATTGGGCTGTGTTTAGTCTGTCCGTTTCGGTCAAAATGTAACCGAAGATCAGCCTGACCACTAGTTTGCTGTCCTCATTGAGAACATGAAATCCACGAAAATAATCATACACTATATATACAAAAGTATGTGGACACCCCTTCACATTAGTGGATTCGGCTATTTCAGCCACACCCGTTGCTGACAGATGCATCAAATCGAGCACACAGCCATGCAATCACTGCCAGGTCGCAGTTGTAAATGAGAACTTGTTCTCAACTGGTTTACCTGGTTAAATAAAGGTGAAATAAAAATAAAATAAAAAATCTCCATAGACAAACATTGGCAGTAGAATGGCCTTACTGAAGAGCTCAGTGACTTTCAACGTGGCACCGTCATAGGATGCCACCTTTCCATCAAGTCAGTTCGTCAAATTTCTGCCCTGCTAGAGCTGCCCCGGGTCAACTGTAAGTGCTGTTATTGTGAAGTGGAAATGTCTAGGAGCCGCGAAGTGGTTGGCCACACAAGCACACAGAACTGGACCACCGAGCAGCCACACACAAGCCTAAGATCACCATGCACAATACCAAGCGTCGGCTGGAGTGATGTAAAGCTCGCCACCATTGGACTCTGGAGCAGTGGAAACGCATTCTCTGGAGTGATGAATCACACTTCACCATCTGGCAGTCCGACTGACGAATCTGGGTTTGGCGGATGCCAGGAGAACGCTACCTGCTCCAATGCATAGTGCCAACTCTAAAGTTTGGTGGAGGAGGAATAATGGTCTGGGGCTGGTTTTTATGGTTCGGGCTAGGCCCCTTAGTTCGAGTGAAGGGACATTTTAATGCTACAGCATACAATGACATTCTAGACGATTCTGTGTTTCCAACTTTGTGGCAACAGTTTCAAATCAAATTGTATTGGTCACATATACATATTTAACAGATGTTATTGCGAGTGAATGCTTGTGTTCCTATCTCCAACAGTGCAGTAGTATCTAACAATTCACAACAATACACACACATTTAAAATAATGGAATAAAGAAATATATAAATATTAGGACGAGCCCTTTCCTGTTTCAGCATGACAATGCCCCCGTGCACAAAGCGAGGTCCATACAGAAATGGTTTGTCCAGATCGGTGTGGAAGAACTTGACTGGCCTGCACAGAGCCCTGACCTCAACTCCATCGAACACCTTTGGGATTAATTGGGAACGCAGACTGCGAGCCAGGGCTAATCGTCCAACATCAGTGCCCGACCTCACTAATGCTCTTGTTGCTGAATGGAAGCAAGTCCCCGCAGCAATGTTCCAACATCTAGTGGAAAGCCTTCCCAGAAGAGTGGAGGCTGTTATAGCAGCAAAGGGGGGACCAACTCTATATTAATGCCCATGATTTTGGAATGAGATGTTCTTCTGGCTGAAATTAAGCAAGTCCCATTAGGGTTTAATATTTTCCCGGTATTTTACAAATGTTCCGAGAATAAATCACTTTTCCCGCCAAAACCGGAAGGGTCATTCAAAGCATATAAATCGGCCAATGTCTGGATTTGATTAGAGCTTTATCCAATACAATGTACAGTGGGGAAAAAAAGTATTTAGTCAGCCACTAATTGTGCAAGTTCTCCCACTTAAAAAGATGAGAGAGGCCTGTAATTTTCATCATAGGTACACGTCAACTATGACAGACAAAATGAGAAAAAATATTCCAGAAAATCACATTGTAGGATTTTTAATGAATTTATTTGCAAATTATGGTGGAAAATAAGTATTTGGTCAATAACAAAAGTTTCTCAATACTTTGTTATATACCCTTTGTTGGCAATGACACAGGTCAAACGTTTTCTGTAAGTCTTCACAAGGTTTTCACACACTGTTGCTGGTATTTTGGCCCATTCCTCCATGCAGATCTCCTCTAGAGCAGTGATGTTTTGGGGCTGTCGCTGGGCAACACAGACTTTCAACTCCCTCCAAAGATTTTCTATGGGGTTGAGACCTGGAGACTGGCTAGGCCACTCCAGGACCTTGAAATGCTTCTTACGAAGCCACTCCTTCGTTGCCCGGGCGGTGTGTTTGGGATCATTGTCATGCTGAAAGACCCAGCCACGTTTCATCTTCAATGCCCTTGCTGATGGAAGGAGGTTTTCACTCAAAATCTCCACGATACATGGCCCCATTCATTCTTTCCTTTACACGGATCAGTCGTCCTGGTCCCTTTGCAGAAAAACAGCCCCAAAGCATGATGTTTCCACCCCCATGCTTCACAGTAGGTATGGTGTTCTTTGGATGCAACTCAGCATTCTTTGTCCTCCAAACACGACGAGTTTAGTTTTTACCAAAAAGTTCTATTTTGGTTTCATCTGACCATATGACATTCTCCCAATCCTCTTCTGGATCATCCAAATGCACTCTAGCAAACTTCAGACGGGCCTGGACATGTACTGGCTTAAGCAGGGGGACACGTCTGACACTGCAGGATTTGAGTCCCTGGCGGCGTAGTGTGTTACTGATGGTAGGCTTTGTTACTTTGGTCCCAGCTCTCTGCAGGTCATTCACTAGGTCCCCCCGTGTGGTTCTGGGATTTTTGCTCACCGTTCTTGTGATCATTTTGACCCCACGGGGTGAGATCTTGCGTGGAGCCCCAGATTGAGGGAGATTATCAGTGGTCTTGTATGTCTTCCATTTCCTAATAATTGCTCCCACAGTTGATTTCTTCAAACCAAGCTGCTTACCTATTGCAGATTCAGTCTTCCCAGCCTGGTGCAGGTCTACAATTTTGTTTCTGGTGTCCTTTGACAGCTCTTTGGTCTTGGCCATAGTGGAGTTTGGAGTGTGACTGTTTGAGGTTGTGGACAGGTGTCTTTTATACTGATAACAAGTTCAAACAGGTGCCATTAATACAGGTAACGAGTGGAGGACAGAGGAGCCTCTTAAAGAAGAAGTTACAGGTCTGTGAGAGCCAGAAATCTTGCTTGTTTGTAGGTGACCAAATACTTATTTTCCACCATAATTTGCAAATAAATTCATAAAAACTCCTACAATGTGATTTTCTGGATTATTATCCCTCATTTTGTCTGTCATAGTTGACGTGTACCTATGATGAAAATTACAGGCCTCTCTCATCTTTTTAAGTGGGAGAACTTGCACAATTGGTGGCTGACTAAATACTTTTTTCCCCCACTGTATATACCTAGTAGTCTTTCTCTCTCTATTGTTGCTTCATACCTTCATCGCTTTCAACAGTTACATTAAATACGTTTAGTTGTCCTTATCTCCAACATTCTAATGACATCCTTGAATATTATAGGACTAGAATGAGATGCAGAAGGTTTCTCTTCACGGAGATTGATTGGTTCTGGGTCTGGATAAATAACTGCTATAGTCTACCACCATCACGCGCTCGCTCTTCTTTCAAACTACCTGTGAGTTCTATTGGTCTGCTGCATTTAACATTCAGCAAACAAGAGCTTGCGTAACCTATTGGTATAAGAAATGCTAAAAAAAAAATTATGTCCAGAAATCTATTCTAGTCTAGCTTTTCCTGCATGGGACTCCAAGAGCTAAGGAGTCAAACAAGTTGTTTCCATGTGTTTGGTACCATTCCATTGATTCCATTCCAGCCAATAGAATGAGCCCATCCTCCTATAGCTCCTCCCCACCAGCCTCCTCTGGTGTGCGTGTATGTGTGCAGGCCTGCGGGGTCGGGGAAGAGTTGGGTTCCTCCTATAGCTCCTCCCCACCAGCCTCCTCTGCGGGGTCGGGGAAGAGTTGGGTTCTGTGGTTCTGTTGAAGACCGATGCGGTTCAGCAGCTTCCTCTTCCCCCTCCACTGGACACATCCCACCACCCTCACATGAAATGTCTCTCCCACGGATCACGGACCACGGACCACGGATCACGGATCACGGACCACGGATCAAGGATCACGGACCACGGATCACGGATCACGGACCACGGACGGCGAGTTTCTACGATGACGATGAAGACAATGACCGACACACACACACACATCACATGACCAATTCAGTTTGAGTTTGAGTTTATTTATTCTTGCTCACAGATAAAACTGAAGAAATGCAGAATTTACATGACTAATAATTGCAAAACCCTCATTTAAAAATCCATAACACATAATACGTGACAGAAATAGAGTACAGAACACTTGAAACATTACAGGACATTTTTCATGACGGAAATTGAAATGTTAAAATGTGATTGTAAAAAATATAATTTTGGGGAAAACCATTTAAGAGCTAGAGTTATTATACAGTCGGACAGCAGTGGGTAGAGGGGCGTTTCACAGGCGGTTCGTACGGACAGGTATACAGGACAGGTATACAGGACAGGTTTACAGGACAGGTTTACAGGACAGGTTTACAGGACAGGTATACAGGACAGGTATACAGGACAGGTTTACAGGACAGTTATACAGGACAGTTATACAGGACAGTTATACAGGACAGTTATACAGGACAGTTATACAGGACAGTTATACAGGACAGGTATACAGGACAGTTTTACAGGACAGTTTTACAGGACAGTTATACAGGACAGTTATACAGGACAGGTATACAGGACAGGTATACAGGACAGGTATACAGGACAGTTTTACAGGACAGTTTTACAGGACAGTTATACAGGACAGTTTTACAGGACAGTTATACAGGACAGTTATACAGGACAGTTATACAGGACAGTTTTACAGGACAGTTTTACAGGACAGTTATACAGGACAGTTATACAGGACAGTTTTACAGGACAGTTATACAGTTATACAGGACAGTTATACAGGACAGTTATACAGGACAGTTTTACAGGACAGTTTTACAGGACAGTTTTACAGGACAGTTATACAGGACAGTTATACAGGACAGGTTTACAGGACAGTTATACAGGACAGGTTTACAGGACAGTTATACAGTTATACAGGACAGGTTTACAGGACAGTTATACAGGACAGTTATACAGTTATACAGGACAGGTTTACAGGACAGTTATACAGGACAGTTATACAGGACAGGTTTACAGGACAGTTATACAGGACAGGTTTACAGGACAGTTATACAGTTATACAGGACAGTTATACAGGACAGTTATACAGGACAGTTATACAGGACAGTTATACAGGACAGTTTTACAGGACAGTTTTACAGGACAGTTTTACAGGACAGTTTTACAGGACAGTTATACAGGACAGTTTTACAGGACAGTTTTACAGGACAGTTTTACAGGACAGTTTTACAGGACAGTTTTACAGGACAGTTTTACAGGACAGTTTTACAGGACAGTTTTACAGGACAGGTTTACAGGACAGTTATACAGGACAGGTTTACAGGACAGTTATACAGTTTTACAGGACAGTTATACAGGACAGTTTTACAGGACAGTTATACAGTTATACAGGACAGTTATACAGGACAGTTATACAGGACAGTTTTACAGGACAGTTTTACAGGACAGTTTTACAGGACAGTTTTACAGGACAGTTTTACAGGACAGTTTTACAGGACAGTTATACAGGACAGGTTTACAGGACAGTTATACAGGACAGGTTTACAGGACAGTTATACAGGACAGTTATACAGTTTTACAGGACAGTTATACAGGACAGTTTTACAGGACAGTTATACAGTTTTACAGGACAGTTATACAGGACAGTTTTACAGGACAGTTATACAGGACAGTTATACAGTTATACAGTTATACAGGACAGGTTTACAGTTTTACAGGACAGTTATACAGGACAGTTTTACAGGACAGTTATACAGTTTTACAGGACAGTTATACAGGACAGGTTTACAGGACAGTTATACAGTTTTACAGGACAGTTATACAGGACAGTTTTACAGGACAGTTATACAGTTTTACAGGACAGTTATACAGGACAGTTTTACAGGACAGTTATACAGGACAGTTATACAGTTATACAGTTATACAGGACAGGTTTACAGGACAGTTATACAGTTTTACAGGACAGTTATACAGGACAGTTTTACAGGACAGTTATACAGTTTTACAGGACAGTTATACAGGACAGTTTTTACAGGACAGTTATACAGGACAGTTATACAGTTATACAGTTATACAGGACAGGTATACAGGACAGTTATACAGGACAGTTTTACAGGACAGTTTTACAGGACAGTTATACAGGACAGTTTTACAGGACAGTTATACAGGACAGTTATACAGGACAGTTTTACAGGACAGTTTTACAGGACAGTTTTACAGGACAGTTATACAGGACAGGTTTACAGGACAGTTATACAGGACAGGTTTACAGGACAGTTATACAGGACAGGTTTACAGGACAGTTATACAGTTTTACAGGACAGTTATACAGGACAGTTTTACAGGACAGTTATACAGTTTTACAGGACAGTTATACAGGACAGTTTTACAGGACAGTTATACAGGACAGTTATACAGTTATACAGTTATACAGGACAGGTTTACAGTTTTACAGGACAGTTATACAGGACAGTTTTGCAGGACAGTTATACAGTTTTACAGGACAGTTATACAGGACAGGTTTACAGGACAGTTATACAGTTTTACAGGACAGTTATACAGGACAGTTTTACAGGACAGTTATACAGTTTTACAGGACAGTTATACAGGACAGTTTTACAGGACAGTTATACAGGACAGTTATACAGTTATACAGTTATACAGGACAGGTTTACAGGACAGTTATACAGTTTTACAGGACAGTTATACAGGACAGTTTTACAGGACAGTTATACAGTTTTACAGGACAGTTATACAGGACAGTTTTACAGGACAGTTATACAGGACAGTTATACAGTTATACAGTTATACAGGACAGGTATACAGGACAGTTATACAGGACAGTTTTACAGGACAGTTTTACAGGACAGTTATACAGGACAGGTTTACAGGACAGTTATACAGGACAGTTATACAGTTTTACAGGACAGTTATACAGGACAGTTATACAGGACAGTTATACAGTTTTACAGGACAGTTATACAGTTATACAGGACAGTTATACAGGACAGTTTTACAGGACAGTTTTACAGGACAGTTATACAGTTATACAGGACAGTTATACAGTTATACAGGACAGTTATACAGGACAGTTTTACAGGACAGTTTTACAGTTATACAGGACAGTTATACAGTTATACAGGACAGTTATACAGTTATACAGGACAGTTATACAGGACAGTTATACAGGACAGTTTTACAGGACAGTTTGTGGCTGCTTCTCAGGAGCCTGGTGGTGCAGTTACCTCTGTTTGGAGGGAGCAGGTCATTCAGTGGATGGTCAAGAGTGTGCATGTCCTTCACCAGGTGCACTGCAGCCCTGTTCTCGCCCGCTCTGCAGTGACGGGAGCTGTGGTTGGACTGGTCCACCTCTGGAGATGATCCTCAACGCCCTCCTCTGCACCCTGTCATTCAACTAACAGCAGTCCACTGTATTCCAGACAAGGCCTGACCAGTGTAGTTTTATACTGTGACCAGATCTTCAGTGTGTAGGCCATTTCTAGCAAGAACAGTCAAAAAAAGTGCAGGCGTTTTGAGGCCTTCCTCACTGACTGCTCCACGTGTGTCACCACTGAGGTTAGAGTCTAGATGAAAACCAAGATACTTGGTCGTGGTTACCACTGGTACTTCCTGTCCTCCTAGGATTAGTGGTGCAGGTTGTGGACGGTCTCTAGAAAAACATATCCCAATTTCCACAGACTTTTTCCCCATTCAGGAGCATGTTGTTAGATGTGGCCCACTCTTCCAGCTGCTCTGCCTCCAAGCCCATGGAAGTGTCCTGTTGGATGCTGGTTAATGGTACGGCTCAGGTCAGCCCTACATCGTCTGCATACCCAGTGTCCAGAGTGTCACTGAAGACAACTTTTTCGGGTGGACATGTGAAGGAGAAACATATATGGTGAAACTACTCCCCCTTGTGGCGGTAGCAGCGCTGCACTTTGGGAGGTAGTCATACTGATTCGTGCATTCAGATAGAACTGTTGGCAGGAGTTTTTTTTTTTTAATGATGAAGCTCTCCTGGGTTTTTCCAAGGCATGAAGTTAGAGAGATGGGCCTCCAGTCACTCGTTGTACCTGGGTTTGACATTTCTTTAGGTACGGGACACGCATTGGCAGTCTTCCAGGTCAGCAGGAACAGTCCCCCCTGCCAGTCGGACGTGTTAACAATGTGTGTGAGGACAGGGGCTAGATCTTCTGCTCTTTTAGTAGCCAGGCTGGAATGCCATCAGGCCCACATGCTTTACGTGGGCTGAGTCTGGTCAGAGCTTGCTTTAACTGGCCAATGCTGCACAGCTCAACCTGCCTTGTAGACACGGGCAGGGGGAAGATGGCAAGAGGGGTGGTGCTTGTCCATGCCTCAGCAAAGAAGCCATTTAAAACATCTGCCACGTCGTCGTCTTCAGTTCCCTCGACCTGTATTCTCCCTCCTGATGTTTCCTTTCGCCCCAGTCCATTGTTAATGAAGTCCCACCAATTCCTCAGAGTTTTTCGTCTTTAGGTCCTGGATTTCAGTTTTGTAGTAGTTTGTCTTTGCTTCCTTGATAAGCATCTTCTGTCTTTTCCTGATTCAGCCTTTATTTGTTCAGTCATCCACTGTTGTTGTTTTCTTATTTCAGACATCCTTTTTCCCGCAGCACCTCGCTTCTCCCTCCTGATGTTGTGTTTGGGGAGAACAGCAGACATTTGTGATCACTGGATCCGAGAGGAGCAAGTTCAGTTGGGGTGTTGTAGTGGTTCTTCAGATTTGTAATGATCAGATCTAGGATGGAGTCCCCTCTGGTCTTGTCTTTGACCACTTGTTTCATGTCTGGATGGGAGTTTGTCAGCATGTTGATGGGCAGGTGATTAAAGTCTCCACACAGGATGAGACCCATTTTGCGAGAGGACATCCTGATTCACGTGAGCGATTTTGTTTTCGATGTATTTTAGGTCTGTTACCGCCTATTGTCAGTATTTTCCTCCGTCTGTCCTTACCAGCCGTAGTCCATCTCACCCGGGCTTCTTGCGTGCATTATCCCGAAGCACTGAAGTTTGTCTCGGATATGCGGTGCCAGTGGAGGTGCATGTTTTTTTTTTTTTGTAAATCCGTGGAAAATGTGATGAGTATTCCACAACGTTTATACAATCCATCGTTATCAAAGCCGTGCTTAATCCGTTAAAAGAGAAAGGAAAAGTATGCAGTGCAATAAAAACCCTATAAAAAAAAAAAAACATTTCCAACATTGTAACTGTCGAGCGGCTGCCTGGAAGCGCCACCATACATAATCCAGGGGATAAGAGGGTTTAAAAAAAATAGATATCCTACGACCCCTGACATGACCCCTGACCCTACTGTCCTATGACCCCTGACCCTACGACCCCTGACACACACATCTCAGTCCCTGTTTTAAGGTTATAATGTGGCCTACGGCTCTCTGTGTTTGTACAGTCAGATGAAATAGCACTTTGTTTTTGTACATTTGCATGTATTGTTTGCATTTGATACTTGTTAAAAAATATAATACTGACTTGTTTTTGAACATTTTGCAATTCTTCCTGACAGACAACACAATATAAATTATTTATATATGAACGTTCTGCAACGTTACATCCTTCTGAACAGACCCCATAATTTCGTAATATTATTACAGATTCAGTGATTGGTTAACACACTTTGGTCCCGCATTTGATGACAGAGGAAGAAGGAAGTACGACAGAAGAGGAAAAAAGGAAGTACGACAGAACACAGAGGAAGAAGGAAGTACGACAGAACACAGAGGAAGAAGGAAGTACGACAGTACACAGAGGAAGAAGGAAGTACGACAGAACACAGAGGAAGAAGTAAGTATGACAGAACACAGAGGAAGAAGTAAGTACGACAGAACACAGAGGAAGAAGGAAGTACGACAGAACACAGAGGAAGAAGGAAGTATGACAGAACACAGAGGAAGAAGGAAGTACGACAGAACACAGAGGAAGAAGGAAGTACGACAGAACACAGAGGAAGAAGGAAGTACGACAGAACACAGAGGAAGAAGGAAGTACGACAGAACACAGAGGAAGAAGGAAGTATGACAGTACACAGAGGAAGAAGGAAGTACGACAGTACACAGAGGTGCTTGGATTGGGGAAGTATCAAAATGTTCCATATTCATTATCTCCAGCACCACCGCAACATCAACATATGAGAAAATGGCACATTTCTATGTTTTCTAGTCAAAAAGATAAGTGTTTCCGATGACATCATCTGGTGTTCATCATGTGATTTTAACCAATTGGTAACCCATGCCTCCTCGTAATTGGTTAAAATCACATAGTGCACACTAGATGATGTCATCGTCAATGAAAGATGGTCCAGTCATAAACCTACAGTAAGAACCTACAGTAAGAACCTACAGTAAAATGCAACTTCATGGGCCCTTAAAAAGGATAGTTTACCCAAATTACAAAATTCCATTGGTTAACCTGGAAGTAGTCTATGGACAAGATATGACAGCAATCCCATGCTTTGGTTTAGTTTTCCTGGCACGGTTTCCGAATGCTAATGTCTTAGCATTTGTGGCACAAATCCCATTCAAAGTCACGAGACCGATATTAGCATTTTTCACGCATCACATCCAAATCATCCGAAGCTGTGGAGCTCTTCTCTTAACACGTATAGACCCAGAATTTAATAGATAATCTGACCAATTATGCAAGACTTTAGTACTGGGTTAACCGAGATTACTTACAGGGTAAGGAATGTGTAGTGTATGAAAATGTATGCACTCACTAACTGTAAGTCGCTCTGGATAAGAGCGTCTGCTAAATGACTAAAAATGGCAATGTAAAATGTAGTGTCAATTTGTAATTTGGTGTACTATCCCTGTAATAGTGCTTTAGAGATGCATAAACCATTTAATGGTGGAAAAAGTGTCAGAGGAAAGGGAAGAGTTCAGGTGAAGACACTTCACAATGAACACGTGTTATCAACATTCTGGAATACTTTGTGGATAAAACATAATCTCTGGAGCATCAAAAGGTTCATTTCAAACGAATGGGTTCACTTATAATATCATAATAATTGTCTTAATGCTGGTCAAAACATGGAAAGCCAAATTAAAGCATCTTAAAGAAGAAGTTACAGGTCTGTGAGAGCCAGAAATCTTGCTTGTTTGTAGGTGACCAAATACTTATTTTCCACCATAATTTGCAAATAAATTCATTAAAAATCCTACAATGTGATTTTCTGGATTTTTTTTCTCTAATTTTGTCTGTCATACTTGACGTGTACCTATGATGAAAATTACAGGCCTCTCTCATCTTTTTAAGTGGGAGAACTTGCACAATTGGTGGCTGACTAAATACTTTTTTCCCCCACTGTACATGTTGACAGAATGGTGAGACGGAGAGAGAGAGAGACGGTTGCTGTACTCCCAGGTAAGGCCCCATGGTTCCTTCTGGAACCCCTGAAGGCCCCAGTATTCACTCAGGCAGCTTGAAGATGATGATGTCACCATCCAGGTCCTTGTCACGGCATGCAGTGGCCTGGTAGGGATGGTGGAAATGCATGATGTACCTTTTACCACTAAAGCCGCGTTGCTGAACAATTCAACCCTTTTGTTAGTGTTCCATTGACATGGAAATTCACATACAATCTAAAAGTTCTTAAGCATTGACCGTAACACCTATAGCTAACCCTGTTTTTGAGGCGTCAGGTAGCTTTAGTGGTTAAGAGCGTCGTGCCAGTAACCGAAAGGGTCGCTAGTTCTAATCCCCAAGCCGACTAGGTGAAAAATCTGTCGATGTGCCCTTGAGCAAGGCACTTAACCCTAATTGCTCCTGTAAGTCGCTCTGGATAAGAGCGTCTGCTAAATGACTAAAATGTAAAACATTTAACCGACCTGGAAAACAAGGTGTGTTGAATTTAGGCTGAACTGAAATGAACAATTAGCCCAGTTGGCCTGGGCTGCGTCCAGTACATGAAAACGTAACAGAACAATCCACTGATCGGAAACGGTGCTGTACTGAACGACCAGTTGCAAAATGAGGGGTTGGGTTGTGGGTTCAAATGCACCACTTCCCTTTAAATACATCACTTAGTGCTTCAAGCCACACCCGGCACACCCACCGAACGGAGCAAAGACATCACAAAGTCTGTTCAAGAACGTACAAGAAAGTTTTGGCAAAAGGTGTTGTTCAGTACAAACCGTTCCACAACATATCAAAAGTTCAAGTGAACTGAATTCGCCCCTGGCGTTGTGCATAGTAGGGATAAAATCCTGCAATACCTGCGGCACTCCAGGAACAGGGTTGCCTACCCCCTGCTCTAGGGTCCTGTGGTGAAACGACCGCTGTGCAAGGTATTGGGCAACAGCTTTCTTCCAGGGCCCCGTTTTCACAAAGCAGCTCACAGTAGGGATAGTGATCTAGGATAACTCACAGTAGGGATAGTGATCTAGGATAACTCACAGTAGGGATAGTGATCTAGGATAACTCACAGTAGGGATAGTGATCTAGGATAACTCACAGTAGGGATAGTGATCTAGGATAACTCACAGTAGGGATAGTGATCTAGGATAACTCACAGTAGGGATAGTGATCTAGGATAATCTTCCCCTTGTCGATGTCCTCCTACTCTGAGATTCTTTGTGAATATGGGCCCTGGCTCGTCAGCAATGCCACAGCAATGCAACAACAAAAACATTAATAAGAATTAGCTTCGTCAGTCAGTAACTTAGCTAACTAGCTAACGAAACATTCATGTAAAATGTGCACAAGCCCCCGTAATAAACCAAATTATATGAAAACAACAACACAGCCAACTTTCAGTCACCAATACATCAATAAACAAGCAGGGAAACAAAGTAGTTTGACAAAACGTGTTCAATAGACAGTAACTAGCTAGTCTTTAAAATATAGCTACCAATAATATCGCAATTTGTTGTTTGCTAGAAACGTAGCTACAGTCCACTTTCCTAGCAAGCTAAGGTGAACTCTGATGGTGGGAGTAAACTAAGGTTAGCTAGCTTTCCCCCAGCAGTTTCAAGATCTCTGTCTAGTTAAAGCTGCAATATGTAATGTTTTGGGCGAACCCGACCAAATTCACATAGAAATTAGTGATGGGGGAACGAAGCTTCCTGAAGCATTGAGATTTTCCAACCAATTGTGTCGAAAATAGGTAAATTACTCGAGGATTTGATCAACAGTGTACCCCAGTGGCATCTGCTGAGCAGCCAGATGACATCCCGTACAAGTAGCGCAGCGTAGCCTTTTTGTCTCCTACCAAACCGATACCAACAAAACAAAGCTTCAGACGTTATTGATCACATGCTTCTGATAAAGCGATACAGGCATCAGACTCACACTGCTTCAAAGTACACTGCTTAGTGATTTCGAGGCATAGCTCTGGTATCAACCGTAACATCACTAATAGAAATGTGAATTGTAGATCTGTCATTCTCATTGAAAGCAGGTCTAAGAAGCGGTAGATCTGTTCTATGTGCGCTATTTCTATGCTTCCCGTTCTTACGTTTCATTTTTACGTCTTTTACTTTCGGTTTTGTACACCAGCTTCGAACAGCTGAAAATACAATATTTTTGGTTATTGAAAATATATTTCACAGCGATTTTAGATGGGACAATGATTCTCTGTTTGTTTTGACACAAACTGAAATTAGGACCAGGAATTTTAGCAACCAGGAAAAGTGGAGTGATTTCTGCATATTGCACCTTAATGGCATTTTTATACATTTGATCAATCAGATGTATAGCTAGCAAACATATTCGTTCACCTATGCGATTTAGGTTTATGGGAAAATATGGTTGGGAGTTTGAAGGGATGGATTTGAACCAACCAAATACAGTACATCTGAAATCCAACACTGTCGCAGGTTTACCAGTAGATGTCGCCAGGGGGCTGTTTGTCCTCTGTTGGCTGGCTGCATGCCGTGTGTGAAAGCCACAAACCCTGGGAAAAGCAGCGCTTTGCCCAAATAAGGCTGCAATCCATCCGCTTCTCTCTTCCTCCCCTGCTCCTTTCCTCTCTCTCGCTCCGTCTTTCTCAGACTGGAGGGATATTTAGAGATCGGGAGTCTAGGCCAGCCAGACCTACCTTATTAGGAGCTGAGCCAACCAGACCCACCTTATTAGGAGCTGAGCCAACCAGACCTACCTTATCAGGAGCTGAGCCAACCAGACCTACCTTATTAGGAGCTGAGCCAACCAGACCTACCTTATTAGGAGCTGAGCCAACCAGACCCACCTTATTAGGAGCTGAGCCAACCAGACCTACCTTATTAGGAGCTGAGCCAACCAGACCCACCTTATTAGGAGCTGAGCCAACCAGACCCACCTTATTAGGAGCTGAGCCAACCAGACCCACCTTATTAGGAGCTGACCTTGTTGTCAGCATCTATATTCCTAGAGGAGAGGACAGTGGTCAGATGGGTCTGTCTGTCTCTACTCTAGCTGCTCACTGCACTGCACAGCACAACACAACACACATAGATGGAACTAGCAGATGGGACTGTCTGTCTGTCTGTCTGTCACTCTCTCTCTCTCTTATTCTCTGTCTGTCTGGGACTGGGCTTAATACTGACTGACTGGTACCCATGGATGGATGTGAACCATAGTGTTACCGGTGGATGGATGTGAACCATAGTGTTACCGGTGGATGGATGTGAACCATAGTGTTACCGGTGGATGGATGTGAACCATAGTGTTACCCGTGGATGGATGTGAACCATAGTGTTACCGGTGGATGGATGTGAACCATAGTGTTACCGGTGGATGGATGTGAACCATAGTGTTACCCATGGATGGATGTGAACCATAGTGTTACCGGTGGATGGATGTGAACCATAGTGTTACCGGTGGATGGATGTGAACCATAGTGTTACCGGTGGATGGATGTGAACCATAGTGTTACCGGTGGATGGATGTGAACCATAGTGTTACCGGTGGATGGATGTGAACCATAGTGTTACCGGTGGATGGATGTGAACCATAGTGTTACCGGTGGATGGATGTGAACCATAGTGTTACCGGTGGATGGATGTGAACCATAGTGTTACCAGTGGATGGATGTGAACCTACAGTACATCTCCAAATACTTCTAACGGTCTCACAACTTCTTTGAGTCTATATAAAACACTTTGGACTGTTTTCCCAGACACAGACTAAACCTAGTTCTGGACTAAAAAGCCATTTCAATAGAGATGCTCTATTGAGCGTTCTATTTAGTCCAGGACTAGGGTTAATATGTGTCTGGGAAACAGACCCTTACACTTGCAGTAAGTCTTGGAGATGCAATGTTGCAAGAAGTAGCTTGACCTTGCAACTGTCAGGAGGATCAAACGATGACAACATTCCTCTGATCAACAACAGTCTCTCTCCCTCTCACACAACACACACTCTCTCAACCCCTGGATACAGAGACACACAACAGACACACAGTCAACCCCTGGATACAGACACACAGTCAACCCCTGGATACAGAGACACAGTCAACCCCTGGATACAGAGACACAGTCAACCCCTGGATACAGACACACAGTCAACCCCTGGATACAGACACACAGTCAACCCCTGGATACAGACACACAGTCAACCCCTGGATACAGACACACAGTCAACCCCTGGATACAGAGACACACAGTCATCCCCTGGATACAGACACACAGTCATCCCCTGGATACAGACACACAGTCATCCCCTGGATACAGACACACAGTCAACCCCTGGATACAGAGACACACAGTCATCCCCTGGATACAGACACACAGTCATCCCCTGGATACAGACACACAGTCATCCCCTGGATACAGACACACAGTCAACCCCTGGATACAGAGACACAGTCAACCCCTGGATACAGAGACACAGAATTAAATCAAACACTGGATACAGACACACAGTCATCCCCTGGATACAGACACACAGTCAACCCCTGGATACAGAGACACAGTCAACCCCTGGATACAGAGACACAGAATGAAATCAAACACTGGATACAGACACACAGTCATCCCCTGGATACAGACACACAGTCAACCCCTGGATACAGAGACACAGTCAACCCCTGGATACAGAGACACAGAATGAAATCAAACACTGGATACAGACACACAGTCATCCCCTGGATACAGACACACAGTCAACCCCTGGATACAGACACACAGTCAACCCCTGGATACAGAGACACAGAATGAAATCAAACACTGGATACAGACACACACATCCTTTATTAAGTGCCATCCTCCATGTAATATCTTAGACCAACATGGTGGGGGAAGAAGACTACATGGAATTCACTTCTGAAGGTTATTATTATTATTCATTCAAAACTAATATTATTTATAATATAATATACATAACCAACAATTTGCCTCCCTTTCAAAGTGGGAGAGATTGACATCAGATAAATGGAAAAATATGAAAATAATATTTATCATGATAATAATAATAATAATAATAATAATAAACAATGCATAGCATATATGTTTTTACAGAACAGCAAGTCTCTCTAATATTGTGCAATGATCTTTGACCCTCAGGTCTGCGGCGATACCTCACCTCCCTCCCTCCCTCCATCCTCCCCCTCCTTCCTACCCAATAGAAACCTAAGGAGGGAGTCCTTTGCATCCCGATAATCGTTGCTTTCTACCAAATTGTTCACTTCTTATCATGGTATAAAAGCAAATGACTGGTATAAAAACACGGTGAAGCCCATGCCTATTCAAGACTTTTACATTTGTGACGGAGTGCACAAGTGCAACCCGTCAGGAGAAAGGACAGATTATTGGGATGCAGATTCGTGTAGGAGAGGAGCTGTTTTTGTATTAGCATGACTCAGGACATGGGGCGAAGCCTCACTGATCTGTGATCGCTTAGCTTTGCCTGGTGCTGCACTGATCTGTGATCGCTTAGCTTGGCCTGCCTGGCTGATGGTGAGTAAAGTGCAGTGGTCAACAGACTGCTCTGTCTGTGGTCATTTAAAAGGAGCATGGAGTTCGTCTGTGGTCTGTGTGTGTCTGGGTACATCCCAAATGACACCCTATATAGTGCACTAGTTTTGACCAGGGCCCTAAAGTAGTGCACTACATAGGGAATAGGGTGCCATTTGGGATGCAGAGACTGTGGTCACAATAGTTTGTGAGGGGGAGGAGTGCATCGGTGGTGGGAGAGGTAGGTGGGTTCAAAACACATGTGGAGTGGAATGACACTACCAGATTAAGAGGCTCATGGATGTGGAATGACATTACCAGATTAAGAGGTTCATGGATGTGGAATGACATTACCAGATTAAGAGGCTCATGGATGTGGAATGACATTACCAGATTAAGAGGCTCATGGATGTGGAATGACATTACCAGATTAAGAGGTTCATGGATGTGGAATGACATTACCAGATTAAGAGGCTGATGGATGTGGAATGACACTACCAGATTAAGAGGCTCATGGATGTGGAATGACCAGATTAAGAGGCTCATGGATGTGGAATGACACTACCAGATTAAAAAGCTCATGGATGTGGAATGACCAGATTAAGAGGCTCATGGATGTGGAATGACACTACCAGATTAAGAGCCTCATGGATGTAGAATGACATTACCAGATTAAGAGGCTCATGGATGTGGAATGACATTACCAGATTAAGAGGCTCGTGGATGTAGAATGACATTACCAGATTAAGAGGTTCATGGATGTGGAATGACATTACCAGATAAAGAGGTTCATGGATGTGGAATGACATTACCAGATTAAGAGGCTCATGGATGTGGAATGACACTACCAGATTAAGAGGCTGATTGATGTGGAATGACACTACCAGATTAAGAGGCTCATGGATGTGGAATGACATTACCAGATTAAGAGGCTCATGGATGTGGAATGACATTACCAGATTAAGAGGCTCATGGATGTGGAATGACATTACCAGATTAAGAGGCTCATGGATGTGGAATGACATTACCAGATTAAGAGGTTCATGGATGTGGAATGACATTACCAGATTAAGAGGCTCATGGATGTGGAATGACATTACCAGATTAAGAGGCTCATGGATATGGAATGACACTACCAGATTAAGAGGCTCATGGATGTGGAATGACATTACCAGATTAAGAGGCTTGTGGATGTGGAATGACATTACCAGATTAAGAGGCTGATGGATGTGGAATGACATTACCAGATTAAGAGGCTGATGGATGTGGAATGACATTACCAGATTAAGAGGCTCATGGATGTGGAATGACATTACCAGATTAAGAGGCTCATGGATGTGGAATGACATTACCAGATTAAGAGGCTCATGGATGTGGAATGACACTACCAGATTAAGAGGCTCATGGATGTGGAATGACATTACCAGATTAAGAGGCTCATTGATGTGGAATGACATTACCAGATTAAGAGGCTCATGGATGTGGAATGACCAGATTAAGAGGCTCATGGATGTGGAATGACATTACCAGATTAAGAGGCTCATGGATGTGGAATGACCAGATTAAGAGGCTCATGGATGTGGAATGACATTACCAGATTAAAAGGCTCATGGATGTGGAATGACACTACCAGATTAAGAGGCTGATGGATGTGGAATGATTTTACCAGATTAAGAGGCTCATGGATTGGGTTTCCCCCTGGTCTTCATTTTAGAGATTGAACTCTGAAAGTGACTGAATACTGAAAGTTTAACCAGTTTCATGGTTTCTGTTTCTTAAACCGGTTCTTCAACTGAGAAACGTTAAGGGCTGGTTTCCCGGACACAGGCAGTATTCCCACGTATGTATCTTTATCTTCACAGACTAAACCTAGTCCTGGACTAAAAAGCTTGCTCAATGCAGAGCAGAACCTCAATTAGGTCTGGGCTAGGCTTAATCTGTGTCCAGGAAACAGGCCCAAACTGTTATGAAAGGTCATGGTTTCTGTTTAGAGTTTAGGATGTTACACAAAGAAAGCTGGATGGATGTCTATGGTATGGATCCAGGTTATGGATGGAGTCAGTTAAAGCCTCTATAAAGGGTGTATTTGTGGGTAGGATCATTTGAGTGGGAGGGACAGGGATTGGTAGTTATTACAATAGTGGAGTGGGTTGGTGATGGTAAAGGTTGTGTGAATGTGGTGGTCACAAAACAAATCCTTACTTGGTGGGAGAGTTATGTAAAGGGAACAAGATGCCTTGGACTGGTCCAATGTGCATGGAGAGTGTGTGTGTGGCACGCAAAGAAGACTATAGGTCTGTGTGTTTATTAGTGTTTTCCCCCCTGGTGCACATTGTCATGGGCATTTGGCTGCTGTCACGACTCGTTACTACTATGCGAGCTGTTGTCATGGCTGCGTCTCTCTCTCTCTCTCTTTTCTCGGGAGGGAGGGAGAGGAAAAATTCCCTCTTACTATTTGGAGAGCTTGTTGATGACTATTTGGAAAGCTTGTTGATGACTATTTGGAAAGCTTGCTGATGACCCTGATCAGCGCTCCGTTCTCGTCTTTCAGTCGCTGGTTGTCAGCTCTCAGGTCACCTAGCACCTAGAGGAACAAAGTTGTTATTGGTTGAAAAACTGACATTGGATACATCCAATGCACCCTACACACTGAGTATACAAAACATTAGGAACACCTGCTCTTTCCGTGCCAGACTGACCAGGTGAAAGCTATGATCCCTTATCGGATGTCACTTGTTAAATCGACATCAATCAGTGTAGATGAAGGGGAGGAGACAGGTTAAAGAAGGATTTTTAAGCCTCGAGACAATTGAGACATGGATTGTGTATGTGAGCCATTCAGAGGGTGAATGGGCAAGACAAAACATTTAGGTGCCTTTGAGCGGGGTATGGTAGTAGGTGCCAGGTGCACCGGTTTGAGTGTGTCAAGAACTGCAACGCTGCTGGGTTTTTCACGCTTAACAGTTTCCCGTGTGTATCAAGAATGGTCCACCACCCAAACGACATCCAGCCAACTTGACACAACTGTGGGAAGCATTGGAGTCAACATGGGGCCAGCATCCCTGTGGTACGCTTTCGACACCTTGTAAAGTCCACGCCCCAATGAATTGAGGCTGTTCTGAGGGCAAAATTAGGAAGATGTGTTCCTAATGTTTGGTATACTCAGTGCACTACTTTTTACCAGGGCCCAAAGAGGTGTCATCTGGGACGCGGACATTTACTTTAATTGTTTGGTTGAAAACTAACATTGACTTCAGCTGTTTGTTGGGCTGAAAACTAACTACATTGGCTTCAGCTGTTTGTTGGGTTGAAAACTAACTACATTGGCTTCAGCTGTTTGTTGGGTTGAAAACTAACTACATTGGCTTCAGCTGTTTGTTGGGTTGAAAACTAACTAACATTGACTTCAGCTGTTTGTTGGGTTGAAAACTAACTACATTGGCTTCAGCTGTTTGTTGGGTTGAAAACTAACTACATTGGCTTCAGCTGTTTGTTGGGCTGAAAACTAACTAACATTGGCTTCAGCTGTTTGTTGGGTTGAAAACTAACTAACATTGGCTTCAGCTGTTTGTTGGGTTGAAAACTAACTAACATTGACTTCAGCTGTTTGTTGGGTTGAAAACTAACTGACATTGGCTTCAGCTGTTTGTTGGGTTGAAAACTAACTGACATTGGCTTCAGCTGTTTGTTGGGCTGAAAACTAACTAACATTGACTTCAGCTGTTTGTTGGGTTGAAAACTAACTGACATTGGCTTCAGCTGTTTGTTGGGCTGAAAACTAACTAACATTGGCTTCAGCTGTTTGTTGGGTTGAAAACTAACTACATTGGCTTCAGCTGTTTGTTGGGTTGAAAACTAACTGACATTGGCTTCAGCTGTTTGTTGGGCTGAAAACTAACTGACATTGGCTTCAGCTGTTTGTTGGGCTGAAAACTAACTAACATTGACTTCAGCTGTTTGTTGGGTTGAAAACTAACTGACATTGGCTTCAGCTGTTTGTTGGGTTGAAAACTAACTAACATTGGCTTCAGCTGTTTGTTGGGCTGAAAACTAACTAACATTGACTTCAGCTGTTTGTTGGGCTGAAAACTAACTAACATTGGCTTCAGCTGTTTGTTGGGCTGAAAACTAACTAACATTGACTTCAGCTGTTTGTTGGGCTGAAAACTAACTAACATTGACTTCAGCTGTTTGTTGGGCTGAAAACTAACTAACATTGACTTCAGCTGTTTGTTGGGCTGAAAACTAACTAACATTGACTTCAGCTGTTTGTTGGGTTGAAAACTAACTAACATTGACTTCAGCTGTTTGTTGGGCTGAAAACTAACTAACATTGGCTTCAGCTGTTTGTTGGGCTGAAAACTAACTAACATTGACTTCAGCTGTTTGTTGGGCTGAAAACTAACTAACATTGACTTCAGCTGTTTGTTGGGCTGAAAACTAACTAACATTGACTTCAGCTGTTTGTTGGGCTGAAAACTAACTAACATTGACTTCAGCTGTTTGTTGGGTTGAAAACTAACTAACATTGACTTCAGCTGTTTGTTGGGCTGAAAACTAACTAACATTGGCTTCAGCTGTTTGTTGGGCTGAAAACTAACTAACATTGACTTCAGCTGTTTGTTGGGCTGAAAACTAACTAACATTGACTTCAGCTGTTTGTTGGGCTGAAAACTAACTAACATTGACTTCAGCTGTTTGTTGGTCTGAAAACTAACTAACATTGGCTTCAGCTGTTTGTTGGGCTGAAAACTAACTAACATTGGCTTCAGCTGTTTGTTGGGCTGAAAACTAACTAACATTGGCTTCAGCTGTTTGTTGGGCTGAAAACTAACTAACATTGACTTCAGCTGTTTGTTGGGCTGAAAACTAACTAACATTGGCTTCAGCTGTTTGTTGGGCTGAAAACTAACTAACATTGACTTCAGCTGTTTGTTGGGCTGAAAACTAGCTAACATTGACTTCAGCTGTTTGTTGGGCTGAAAACTAACTAACATTGACTTCAGCTGTTTGTTGGTCTGAAAACTAACTAACATTGGCTTCAGCTGTTTGTTGGGCTGAAAACTAACTAACATTGACTTCAGCTGTTTGTTGGGCTGAAAACTAACTGACATTGGCTTCAGCTGTTTGTTGGGCTGAAAACTAACTAACATTGACTTCAGCTGTTTGTTGGGCTGAAAACTAACTAACATTGGCTTTCTTTCCAGAACAACTGTAACAATCGTATGTACTATCAGAGAGATCAATCATTGGATTTTCATGCTGTTCAGGTTAACACCTATTTGAGCTCAGTTATGTCTGCAATAGAAATGGAGAGTTAAATGAACACAGCAAAAGGAGGATGGTAGGATGAGTGTTTGGACAAGAAAACAGGAGATCAGGAGGAGTGTTACGGGGTGATCTGGTGAAGAGAGAGATTGAAGACAGGAGGAGGGTTACGGGGTGATCTGGTGAAGAGATAGATTGAAAACAGGAGATCAGGAGGAGTGTTACGGGGTGATCTGGTGAAGAGATAGATTGAAAACAGGAGATCAGGAGGAGTGTTACGGGGTGATCTGGTGAAGAGATAGATTGAAAACAGGAGATCAGGAGGAGTGTTACGGGGTGATCTGGTGAAGAGATAGATTGAAAACAGGAGATCAGGAGGAGTGTTACGGGGTGATCTGGTGAAGAGATAGATTGAAAACAGGAGATCAGGAGGAGTGTTACGGGGTGATCTGGTGAAGAGATAGATTGAAGACAGGAGAACAGGAGAAGTGTTACGGGGTGATCTGGTAAAGAGATAGATCATCATGGTTGTAGTTCTTTATGATAGCCATATTAGCAGCTTATTAGCAGTTCATATTTTGCGGGTAAATACAGACGAATGTATAAAAGTCACCTTGTCCTAGAGAGATTTGCACGGTTAGCAAAACGTCACGCCAGGGTAAGCCTACACAAAACACAGCCCTTATTTTAAGTGTTTCTAAGATCCCTTATGGGGAAAAATGAAAGGTGTAAAAACGATTGGAACCATTTCCCTGTTTGACCGCTAGGTGTTATGGGTATTATGACTCATACTGTGGTACTCTATGGGCCCTGGTCAAAAGTAGTGCACTATATAGGGAATAGGGTGCAATTTCGGACACAGACTCAATGTATTGCTACAACACTAGTGAATTGCAGCACAAGCTGTGAAAGAAGCAGCGAGCTGTAATCATGCGTGTGCATGCGGTGTCTGTGTGGAGTTAAAGCTGGGTTCAAATGCTATTTGTTATCTGTCAAATACTTCGATTTCATGGCAATCTCAATCAAAGCCCAGCTAATGGATTTCAAAATTTCGGATACTATTTGAACTTTTCACCTTCAACTCCGCCTCCAGCTCAGCAACACGCCGCTCCAACATCCGTCGCTCCTGATGAGACAGAGAGAGAGAGAGACAGAGAGAGAGAGAGAGAGAGACAGAGAGAGAGAGAGAGAGACAGAGAGAGAGACAGAGAGAGAGACAGAGAGAGAGACAGAGAGAGAGAGAGAGAGAGAGAGACAGAGAGAGACGACAGAGAGACAGAGAGAGAGAGAGAGAGAGAGAGAGAGAGAGAGAGAGAGAGAGAGAGAGAGAGAGACAGAGAGAGAGACAGAGAGAGAGACAGAGAGAGAGACAGAGAGAGAGAGAGAGAGAGACAGAGAGAGAGAGAGACAGAGAGAGAGAGACAGAGAGAGAGACAGAGAGAGAGACAGAGAGAGAGACAGAGAGAGAGAGAGAGAGCAGAGAGAGAGAGAGAGACAGAGAGAGAGAGACAGAGAGAGAGACAGAGAGAAAGAGACAGAGAGAGAGAGAGACAGAGAGAGAGAGAGAGCAGAGAGAGAGAGAGACAGAGAGAGAGACAGAGAGAGAGAGAGAGCAGAGAAGAGAGAGAGAGAGAGAGAGAGAGAGAGAGAGAGAGACAGAGACAGAGACAGAGAGAGACAGAGAGAGAGAGAGACAGAGAGAGAGAGAGAGAGACAGAGAGACAGAGAGAGAGAGAGAGAGAGAGACAGAGAGAGAGAGAGAGAGAGAGAGAGAGAGAGAGAGAGAGAGAGAGAGAGAGAGAGAGAGACAGAGAGAGAGAGAGAGAGAGAGAGGAGAGAGAGGAAGGAAGAAAGCGGGTCAGGCAGCAGCAGTCAGTCGTGAGGCCAGGCTCAGCATCAGGTGTTTGACACTAGTTACTGTACTAGTTACTATATATATAACACAACACAAGCCAAGCCACACACGGCAGGAAGGAAGAGGAGGGACTTACCTTCTTCTCCAGCTCCAGCGTTGCTGAACAACTAAACCGCTCCTGTCTCTGTAACAACACACCCGCAGATGTTCACGTCAATAAAAGTCAACAGTTTGCAGTTACATTGAAATGGAGAGGCTGCAGAAGACTGCTTATTGTGGTCATTATGAAATGTATAATGCTGGTAGGCATGGACGGTATCCAGATTGTCACACCATACCGGGATATTCGGTAATACCGGCACTGAACACAAGGGGCACTATGTTCTAACCCCACAGCCTCTGTAATCTGAAGGTTAGCAATGCAAACAAGTACATGTAAAATCCCAGAGAATGCTAACTAAATGCTAACGAGCGGATTGCGAAGATTTTTATACATTCTCTGACCTAAACTACTCAAAAATGCTACTCACAGGTTGCTGCACGCAAATAAATATATTAGACAGCAAGGCTCTTGATCCAGGAGGGGATCCTCTGCTGTTTCCATGAGAAGCATGATTTTGGAAGAAGCTAACCACTTGGCTAGATAGCTAACTAGATACTAAATTAGCAGAGCATTTATCACATTTGAGACAGTTAACTTAATAGTTATAAGATATCTAGCTGGCAAACATTTAGTTGTGAACTGTCAAGAAGCAGTGCGGCTTGGCAGGGTGGTGTTTTCGGAGGACGCATGGCTCTCGACCTTCACCTCTCCCGAGTCCGTAGGGGAGTTGCAGCGATGGGACAAGGCTGTAACTACCAATTGGACATCAGGAAATTGTGGGGGAAAAGAAACACTGGAGGTGGTGGATCTGAATATCCTGTCCTACAAGACCTGCCTGCTCATGGCTTTGGCTTCGGATATGCGTGTTAGGGAACTACCAATCAGTTATTTTCAACAACCAAACTACCTAGCAGTTATTTTCAACAACCAAACTACCAATCAGTTATTTTCAACAACCAAACTACCAATCAGTTATTTTCAACAACCAAACTACCAATCAGTTATTTTCAACAACCAAACTACCAATCAGTTATTTTCAACAACCAAACTACCAATCAGTTATTTTCAACAACCAAACTACCTAGCAGTTATTTTCAACAACCAAACTACCAATCAGTTATTTTCAACAACCAAACTACCAATCAGTTATTTTCAACAACCAAACTACCAATCAGTTATTTTCAACAACCAAACTACCAATCAGTTATTTTCAACAACCAAACTACCAATCAGTTATTTTCAACAACCAAACTACCAATCAGTTATTTTCAACAACCAAACTACCAATCAGTTATTTTCAACAACCAAACTACCAATCAGTTATTTTCAACAACCAAACTACCTAGCAGTTATTTTCAACAACCAAACTACCAATCAGTTATTTTCAACAACCAAACTACCAATCAGTTATTTTCAACAACCAAACTACCTAGCAGTTATTTTCAACAACCAAACTACCAATCAGTTATTTTCAACAACCAAACTACCAATCAGTTATTTTCAACAACCAAACTACCTAGCAGTTATTTTCAACAACCAAACTACCAATCAGTTATTTTCAACAACCAAACTACCTAGCAGTTATTTTCAACAACCAAACTACCTAGCAGTTATTTTCAACAACCAAACTACCAATCAGTTATTTTCAACAACCAAACTACCAATCAGTTATTTTCAACAACCAAACTACCTAGCAGTTATTTTCAACAACCAAACTACCAATCAGTTATTTTCAACAACCAAACTACCTAGCAGTTATTTTCAACAACCAAACTACCAATCAGTTATTTTCAACAACCAAACTACCAATCAGTTATTTTCAACAACCAAACTACCAATCAGTTATTTTCAACAACCAAACTACCAATCAGTTATTTTCAACAACCAAACTACCAATCAGTTATTTTCAACAACCAAACTACCAATCAGTTATTTTCAACAACCAAACTACCAATCAGTTATTTTCAACAACCAAACTACCTAGCAGTTATTTTCAACAACCAAACTACCAATCAGTTATTTTCAACAACCAAACTACCAATCAGTTATTTTCAACAACCAAACTACCAATCAGTTATTTTCAACAACCAAACTACCAATCAGTTATTTTCAACAACCAAACTACCTAGCAGTTATTTTCAACAGAAACAAGACAAGGAGACACACAGCAATGTAAGCTTAATGTCGGACCTGTGTAACCTTGTCCAGGTCCAGTCTGGTCTGAGAGATGGTCCTCTGGGCGTCCTGCAGCTGAGACTGGAGCTGACCATTCTCCCTGGACACCTCCTCCAACAGCTGGGACAGAAAGAGATGACATTTTAATTAATACAAACAAGCAATGTTTGAAATAGAATTCCATTCCACTATACATGTCAAAAACAATGTCAATATATTTTTGAGAGAGCGCGTGAAACGGAAACAGAGAGAGAGAGACAGAGAGAGAGAGAGAGAGAGAGACAGACAGAGACAGAGACAGAGACAGAGAGAGTTATAGAGAGTGGAAGAGAGAGCGGGAGACATGGAGAGAGAAAGAGTCCAAAATTGGACAGGATGGGACTCCTAATATTGACTAGACCCTTCCAACCATTCGAACTTTATTCCATCTCCCTACCTTCTTGTAATCCTTGGTCTCAGAGCCTCCTCCTCTGTCGTTACATGACACGTCAGACCTGGGTAAAGCAGGGGTCAGAGGTCAGAGATATTATAATGACACCTCAGATACCAGTCACTTCTATGACAGTCAGGAAACAGGACAGGACAGATCAAAGAGCAGAGCAGAGTGTAAAGGTGGGATCCATACCTGGTGCTGGAATGGCTGTCTGTCTGTGGATCCTGCCCATTGCCTCCAAACCCCTCCTCTCCACTCATGTCGTTGTCATCACTCTACAGCAGGTCAATACATTATGGATGTCAATGTCCTCATTATTATTACCAGGATATAACCTAGTAACCTTATAACCACTCATTATGGATGTCAATGTCCTCATTATTATTACCAGGATATAACCTAGTAACCTTATAACCACTCATTATGGATGTCAATGTCCTCATTATCATTACCAGGATGTGGTCCTCTGTAGCTCAGCTGGTAGAGCACGGCGCTTGTAACGCCAAGGTAGTGGGTTCGATCCCCGGGACCACCCATACACAAAAATGTATGCACGCATGACTGTAAGTCGCTTTGGATAAAAGCGTCTGCTAAATGGCATATTATTATTATTATTATTATATATAACCTAGTAACCTTATAACCACTCATTATGGATGTCAATGTCCTCATTATTATTACCAGGATATAACCTAGTAACCTTATAACCACTCATTATGGATGTCAATGTCCTCATTATCATTACCAGGATATAACCTAGTAACCTTATAACCACTCATTATGGATGTCAATGTCCTCATTGTTATTACCAGGATATAACCTAGTAACCTTATAACCACTCATTATGGATGTCAATGTCCTCATTATCATTACCAGGATATAACCTAGTAACCTTATAACCACTCATTATGGATGTCAATGTCTTTGATAACCACTCATTATGGATGTCAATGTCCTCATTGTCATTATTATTACCAGGATATAACCTTGTAACCTTATAACCACTCATTGTGGATGCCAATGTCATCCTTGCGACAGGTTACAAACAGGACTATGACAGGTTATAATGTCTATGTCGCCCCGTTGAAAGGTCATAACCAGGACTAGCTCATGCACTCACCTTACAGGAGCAATTAGGGTTAAGAGCCTTGCTCAAAAGGCACAGACAGATTTCTTTACCTAGTCGGCTCGGGGATTCGAACCAGCGACCTTTTGGTTACTGGCCCAATGCTCTTAACTGCTAGGCTACCTGCCGCCCATATACAGTTGAAGTCGGAAGTTTACATACACTTAGGTTGGAGTCATTAAAACTCGTTTTTCAACCACTCCACACATTTCTTGTTAACAAACTATAGTTTTGGCAAGTCGGTTAGGACATCTACTTTGTGCATGACACAAGTAATTTTTCCAACAATTGTTTACAGACAGATTATTTCACTTATAATTCACTGTATCCCAATTCCAGTGGGTCAGAAGTTTACATACACTAAGTTGACTGTGCTTTTAAACAGCTTTGAAAATTCCAGAAAATTATGTCATGGCTTTAGAAGCTTCTGATAGGCTAATTGACATATTTTGAGTCAATTGGAGGTGTACCTGTGGATGTATTTCAAGGCCTACCTTCAAACTCAGTGCCTCTTTGCTTGACATCATGTGAAAATCAAAAGAAATCAGCCAAGACCTCAGAAAAAAATTTGTAGGCCTCCACAAGTCTGGTTCATCCTTGGGAGCAATTTCCAAACGCCTGAAGGTACCACGTTCATCTGTACAAATAATAGTACGCAAGTATAAACACCATGGGACCACGCAGCCGTCATACCGCTCAGGAAGGAGACACGTTCTGTCTCCTAGAGATTAACGTATTTTGGTGCGAAAAGTGCAAATCAATCCCAGAACAACAGCAAAGGACCCTGTGAAGATGCTGGAGGAAACAGGTACAAAAGTATCTATATCCACAGTAAAACGAGTCCTATATCGACATAACCTGAAAGGCCGCTCAGCAAGGAAGAAGCCACTGCTCCAAAACCGCCATAAAAAAGCCAGACTACGGTTTGCAACTGCACATGGGGACAAAGATCGTACTTTTTGGAGAAATGTCTTCTGGTCTGATGAAACAAAAATAGAACTGTTTGGCCATAATGACCATCGTTATGTTTGGAGGAAAAAGGGGGTACTTGCAAGCCGAAGAACACCATCCCAACCGTGAAGCACGGGGGTGGCAGCATCATGCTGTGGGGGTGCTTTGCTGCAGGAGGGACTGGTGCACTTCACAAAATAGATGGCATCATGAGGAAGGAAAATTATGTGGATATATTGAAGCAACATCTCAAGACATCAGTCAGGAAGTTAAAGCTTGGTCGCAAATGGGTCTTCCAAATGGACAATGACCCCAAGCATACTTCCAAAGTTGTGGCAAAATGGCTTAAGGACAACAAAGTCAAGGTATTGGAGTGGTCATCACAAAGCCCTGACCTCAATCCTATAGAAAATGTGTGGGCAGAACTGAAAAAGCGTGTGCGAGCAAGGAGGCCTATAAACCTGACTCAGTTACACCAGCTCTGTCAGGAGGAATGGGCCAAAATTCACCCAACTTATTGTGGGAAGCTTGTGGAAGGCTACCCGAAATGTTTGACCCAAGTTAAACAATTTAAAGGCAATGCTACCAAATACTAATTGAGTGCATGTAAACTTCTGACCCACTGGGAATGTGATGAAAGAAATAGAAGCTGAGATAAATCATTCTCTCTACTATTATTCTGACATTTCACATTCTTAAAATAAAAGTGTTGATCCTAACTGACCTAAGACAGGGAATTTTTACTAGGATTAAATGTCAGGAATTGTGAAAAACTGAGTTTAAATGTATTTGGCTAAGGTGTATGTAAACTTCCGACTTCAACTGTATGATGCCAATGCCATCCTTATGTGCAAGGCTTTTATAGGGTTATAAGCAGGGGTTGGAACCGATATTATTTTCCAATAGTTTCGTTCTGAATAGAAACATAATTTTTACGTTCCGTTCCACTGTTCCGACCAGCAAAATAAAGTTCTGAACCGGTTTGAACCCCAAAAAGGTACCAGTTTATATAATTCATATATAATTTTTTGTACATTTAGCTCATTAAATGACTTCACCAATCAGTGCGGATAGAGCCGGCGAGCTGGTTGTTTACATACGTGATGGACAGACGAGTGTAGCCAATGGCGCAAGATGCCACTGAAATGTTACGGGTGAGGAGAGAGCGAGAGAGGGTTGAGGAGGAGGCTTGAAGCACTCGGCATCTTGTTATGACATGCATTATCTGAATTAGGTCCACAGAATAATACCTACGGAGGAGCGGCTTCTATGGAGGAACGCTGAATGTCCTTTGGGCTAGCTAGCTAACAAGCTTGTGTGTGTGCAGAGCGGCACCAGAATTAAAAACACTTCTTACCATTTTGTAGTTAATAAATCCAACGTGAAACGTGATCACTAGGCCTATAGTATCCTTAACTAGCATTGAAAAAGTGAATCCATTCTTCTATAGCTAATTAAATCTCTCTCTCCCTTTCTTCTGAATAAAGCTTGTAAGGTCAGTAGCCTCTGCTTCGGAGGGGGGAGAGGGAGGTAGCATAAACACACACTGGCAAAGGTTTCCAGCTGGCAGGCAGACACTGGAACACGCATAAACACACACTGGCAAAGGTTTCCAGCTGGCAGGCAGACACTGGAATACGCATAAACACACACTGGCAAAGGTTTCCAGCTGGCAGGCAGACACTGGAACACGTTTCTGAGTGACAGAGTGAGGGCTTTGCATAGGTGCTTTGATGCATTTTTTTTTTGTTCGACTGAAAAAAATGCCTGGAATTTTAAAAAAACGGTTCTGTTCCGGAATAGTATGGACCACTTTCGTTCCTGGTTCAGTTCTGTTCCCTGAACCAGTTCTAACCCCTGGTTATAAAGCACTCACCTCTCCGGCTCTCTGAGCTCTCCTCCTGGCCCTCCGTCTCTCCCTGACGATACGGTCACTCTCACTTTCCCCTCCTGCACTACTCTCCTGGCCGGAGGTCTGGGGGCGAAGGGTACCAGCGGGTTGAGTCAACCCCAACAGGTCAGACTTCTGCAGGCTGGCGATACGGGACCTCCAGCTTACCTCCTGAAGACAATAGTAATGTAATCAACCATAACATAATACATCAACGCAGTTCTTTACCATCGCTACGACATATCACATCCAACATACAGGTGTAACATTTGCAACCCACGCCGACACAACTCGGCACCATCAACTGATCAAGAAAATCGACAGTAGGTCCCACGGTGGGTGACGTCACTTGCATGATGTTGTACAACCCCCCTCATAAACCTTAAGACATTTTAAACATATAAACACCTCTTCTGCCTTCTTCCTCTTCTTCTCTTCCTCCTCTTCCTTTGTCTTTTCTGTCCCTTTGTCCGTCTTCATGGTCTTCTCAGCTTCCTGCAGGTCTGTGAGCGTCACGCCCTGATTGGACAACAGATAGAAGGTGCTGGTCCTGTTACTTTCTAAATGTAAATCTGTTACAGTTACTAGTTAGTCACTCACCACCTTCCGGAGTCACTCACCACCTTCCGGAGTCACTCACCACCTTCCGGAGACACTCACCACCTCCCGGAGACACTCACCACCTTCCGGAGACACTCACCACCTCCCGGAGACACTCACCACCTTCCGGAGACACTCACCACCTTCCGGAGACACTCACCACCTTCCGGAGACACTCACCACCTTCCGGAGACACTCACCACCTTCCGGAGACACTCACCACCTTCCGGAGTCACTCACCACCTCCGGAAACACTCACCACCTTCCGGAGACACTCACCACCTCCCGGAGACATTTGAAACCCCACCTCTTTAAGGAATCCCTGGGATAGGATAAAGTAATCCTTCTACCCCCCCTTACCCCACCCCAAAGAAATTAAAAAATATATATATAAACATATTGTAAAGTGGTTATCCCACTGGCTATAAGGTGAATGCACCAATTTGTAAGTCGCTCTGGATAAGAGCGTCTGCTAAATGACGTAAATGTAAATGTAGTTACCTGTCCCAACATTTTCATCAGCAACGTAACTTTTGGATTACCCAAACTCATTAACGTAATCTGATTACTTTCAGTTACTTTGAGATTATTTTCCCCTTTAAGAGGCATTAGAAAAAGACAAATAATAATATTATCAACTGTTAGAGTTTACCTGAGGTGGGACCAAGTCTCAAGTCGAGTCTCGAGTCGAGTCCAAGTCGTGCATTCTAAGAAAAAGTCAAGTCGTCTTTTCAAGTCAAGTCAAGTGAAATATATATATATTTATGCAGCGACTTCAAATCTTTCTGTATTTATTTGGAGACAGAACTTTTGATTATTTACTTCACAGCACATATGGATTATGTAAAAACATGGACCTTGTAGCAGTCAATAGGGCATGAAGTCGGCAGATGGCAAGTCAGGTTGACCTGCTCAGAGGGTAGATTTATTTACAGGTCTTGCTAATCCAATGGTGAAAGCGCCATATCATATACGAAATATAGCCTATAAGTAGATTTACCAAATAGGTATTCACGGGCAATAAACCAAAAGAAATAGCCTCTGTATCAGGCTTAACCTGTCCTGTCTGAACGGACACAGGTAGACGGCAAGACTGTACAGCCTCCCCTTGAAGAACCAAATCGAATCTGTTTAACAGGAGGTCCAACAGGTAGCCTTCATTTAAGCCCCTCCCAGGACCAAGTAGCAACCAATAAACTAGTTGTACAATGTCAAAGGCAATTTGCACATCCGTTGTTACATTCGTCTTAAATCAGACTTGATGATTATTATTTCATCACTATTCGTTTTCTCTTATTCAACGTACAAAGCGCGGAGCGCAGGACGCGTAGCCTATTTCTTATCAAACATGAAACAGAAACGTCTACGTGTTGCAACGGTACGGGGGGATGGAATGATGAAACGCTAGCAATTATTGTAGGATTAGATGGAATATAAATGTACCACATGTGCATTTAAACGTGTGAAAGCAACAGCATTTAAACGAGAGAACAAAACGTTGGGAGATGTTGCGCCTGGTGCGTCTTCGCCACAGTGATTATTAACAACAAATTCATGCTTCATAAGTAAATTATCAATTTAAAAGGCCCTTTTGACATACCACACACCAGAAGGCCTATGCTAGTAATTGTTGCTTGATGCCAAATTGCTGGTGAGCTTGCAACGGTTAACATTCTTGATCACCGAACAATTTACGGAGATGTTGTATTCGTTTATGTCAATCCTCTCTCTCTCTACAATGTGACGTTTGCGCTGCACCCCGGATCCTGTAGGTGTACAGCTCACTCTGTTGTTTATGATTTTGTTGTCATGGACGACTGATTGAGCTCATTGCTGTTGAGTTGAAAAATAAATGCTGCTCTCTTGGAAAAGGCATGCTAGGAGCAATACCGAAAAGTGCTACTTGAATGTCAAAAATTCATGCCACATTACAGGCCTATCGTTTACATTTTGTTGGTATCACTTTGATATCTCGTTAATTAAGGGTAAATCCACAGTTGAAACAATAACAAACATCGGAGAAAAACAGGCTTCTATTTCGGATTCTCATGCGACCGTTGAACTAATAAGCTCATGAGGCATTTATAAGTCACATTCTTCTAGAATCAATGGGTATACATCATTCATTTATAAGTCCCCCCCAAAAAATGGATGTAGAAACTACAGATTGCCCCCTTTTAAGTCTATCAAAAGTGTGTGAGTTTGAGCATGTGTCCCCTTAGTCCTATGGACATATATATATATTTTTAATCAACACAAATTAGATTGAGCAATAAAAGGCCCACTCGTGGTCTTCTTAAATTAAACTAGTTGTTGTCTGTGTGGAGCACAATACCACGGAGGAGTTTAGAAGGGAGGAACTCAAACTGTTATCCCATAGGCCCGTGATCCACACTATGCAGATGTCGCAAGAGCGCATTCTTCACTGGCTGTCCACTGGTCGCAAAATAACTATGATTGACAGGCAGCTTACACTTCTTCAATTCAATCATTATTGGGTTAAAAAACACATTTACAGCAACCACAATCCGTAAGGCATAAACAGCTAAATGAGAGAGCAGCAGCGTGATTAACGTCAATGCCCTATGTAGATATCAACAGTAAGTCATATCCATATTGCCCGTAGACTACACCACTGTTGTCGTCCTTACCTCCAAACGTATCTTCCAATTGGATCATATTTGGATGCTTGACAGCAGTAGCACCATTAGAAGACATATCTTGGACTGTAGACTAAAAAAGCCTATATTCCCTGGTCTTTTCACGCGATCCATCAAACACATTTGGTGCGTCGTCACAGTGGTCTCTCACTCGTGGTCAGACTCCGCTCAGGCGGAATAAACTTTAAAAAGGTGCACCTTTTTTTCAATGCCGATTTGAATGTAATTGAGAAAACAGAAAGGTGTAAAATATTTGTTTTCTCTCGCAAACATCCTTTCAGAAGTAATCTTAGAAGTAATCATCTAGTTTATCAAAATGATCTGTAATCTGATTACAATATTGTTGCTGATAAAGTAACAGATTACCGTGTTTTTGTAATCCATTCCTCTTCTTATGTCAGATCAACATGTCATAATATTGAACAGTATAAATAATGATTATTGAGCAGCGGTCTGACCTACTTCACACACTAAAGCACCTTGGGGTCAATTACATTTCAATTCAGGAAATAAACTGAAATTCTTATTCTGATTCAATCCTATTGTATGAGTATGTCAGTTAAATGTATATGTCTACATTTTTTTTTTTCATTTTAGTCATTTAGCAGACGCTCTTATCCAGAGCGACTTACAGGAGCAATTAGGGTTAGTGCCTTGCTCAAGGGCACATCGACTGATTTTTCACCTAGTCGGCTCGGAGATTAGAACCAGCGACCTTTCGGTTACTGGCACAACGCTCTTACCCACTAAGCTACCAGCCACCCCCGAGGCAGATGGACTGACCTGAGTGGATCGTCGTGACTGTCTGGCGTGTCTGGAGCGAGCCTTCCTCTGAGCCTCAGCCTCCTCATCACGAACCGGGGTCAGGTAGGATCTGGACCGGGGAAAACACAGAACAATTACCCATAACATAATTTAGACATCACACATCGGGATCAGATAGGAGCTGAGGGGAACACACAGAACATATAACTACATTTACCTACATTTAAATATATTTAACAACATTTAAATAAAATTAACTACATTTATAAATATATGACTACAGTTAGAAAGGTAAGTGGGTTTTATTTAGACAGAAAGGTAAGTGGGTTTTATTTAGACAGAAAGGTAAGTTGGAAACAGATAAGAGGAGAAACTGACAGAATTGAAAGTTGCAGATCAGCGATTTGAACCCCCATCACAGGTTTGAACCCCCATCACAGGTTTGAACCCCCATCACAGGTTTGAACCCCCATCACAGGTTTGAACCCCCATCACAGATGGCCAGAGTCAGCTGGGTAGACCACTACACCAAACTCTGGCACCGCACATAACCTCAACTATATCACATAACACTCACATAACACTCAACTACAGCCGAACACTCCCAGCATGCCAGTGTTTAAAGGTGAACGTTCAAACATCTATTAAACAGACAGCCTCTGTAAACGCTGGAACATCGCTGTCGTCATGGCGAACAGACTCACTTGCGTCTCTGCTTGGTCTCCAGGTCACTGGTGGTGACAGAGTTGGGGGTGGTGGTGGTGACAGAGTTGGAGGTGGTGGTGGTGACAGAGTTGGAGGTGGTGGTGGTGACAGAACACTGCTCCTGAGCCAGTCTAAGGGAGATAAATGGTTTGCATGGCAGATTAACTGTTTTGGTACATTTTTAACAGACACAACAAAAATCTGTCCTCTCCTCTCCTCCTCTCCTCTCCTCCCCTGTCCTCTCCCTGTCCTCTCCTAGTCTCCTCCCCTTCATCAATCTGTCCTCTACTCGTCTCCTCCCCTTCATCAATCTGTCCTCTCCTCGTCTCCTCCCCTTCATCAATCTGTCCTCTCCTCGTCTCCTCCCCTTCATCAATCTGTCCTCTCCTAGTCTCCTCCCCTTCATCAATCTGTCCTCTCCTAGTCTCCTCCCCTTCATCAATCTGTCCTCTCCTAGTCTCCTCCCCTTCATCAGCACCAATTGGAAAAGACTTGACAGGTGAAATATACAGCGCCTTCAGAAAGTATTCACACTCCTTGACTTTTACCACATTTTGTTGTGTTACAAAGTGGGATTAAAATTGATTTAATTGTCATTTTTTTGTCAACAATCTACACAAGTGGAAGAAAAATGTAAAAATAATATATTAATGGAAAATAAAACACTAATATACACTCCATCAGGGATCATCAACTAGATTCAGCCGCCGGCCGGAACATAATTACAAATAATTTGTAGACTGCAAATTGACTGCAATTATAATGTTTAACTAAGACCTAATCATTTCAAACCTTGCTTACATTTGTATACGATCACATCGTGTCTCTCCATTATGCGTGGGAATAGAGTTCTTAAATTAAAATCACTTGGAGCTGATTTACTGGTGGTTTTATTTACAGTCTTTTATGTCCAACAATTACAATTCCACACCAAAAAAATTATATATATATATATATTTTTTCCTCAGAAAACTTTGGGGGCCAGATAAAACCACTCGCGGGCCGCCAGTTGGGGAACCCTCGAGAGTGGTGATTCTAGTCGGGTGGGCGGGTGCCAGCAGCGTTCGATTGAAGAGCATGCATTTAGTTTTACTAGCGTTTAAGAGCAGTTGGAGGCTACTGAAGGAGTGTTGTATGGCATTGAAGCTCGTTTGGAGGTTTGTTAACACGGTGATGTATACAATGTATACAAAATGGTGTCGTCTGCGTAGAGGTGGATCTGAGAGTCACCAGCAGCAAGAGCGACATCATTGATATACACGGAGAAAAGAGTCGGCCCAAGAATTGAACCCTGTGGCACCCCCATAGAGACTGCCATAGGTCCAGACAACAGGCCCTCCGATTTGACACATTGAACTCTATCTGAGAAGTAGTTGGTGAACCAGGTGAGGCAGTCATTTGAGAAACCAAGGCTATTTAGTCTGCCAATAAGAATGCGGTGGTTGACAGAGTTGAAATCCTTGGCCAGGTCGATGAAGACGGCTGCACAGTACTGTCTATTATCGATCGCGGTTATAATATCGTTTAGGACCTTGAGCGTGGCTGAAGTGCACCCATCGACCAGCTCGAAACCGGATTGCATAGCGGACAAGGTACGGTGGGATTAAATGGTCGGTGATCTGTTTGTTAACTTGGCTTTCAAATACTTTCGAAAGGCAGGGCAGGATGGATATAGGTCTGTAACAGTTTGGATCTAGAGTGTCACCCCCTTTGAAGAGGGGGATGACCGCGGCAGCTTTCAATCTCTGGGGATCTCAGACGTTACGAAAGAGAGGTTGAACAGGCTAGTAATAGGGGTTACGACAAATTTCGGCGGCTAGTTTTTAGAAAGAAAGGGTCCAGATTGTCTAGCCCAGCTGATTTGTAGGGGTCCAGATTTTGCAGCTCTTTCAGAACATCAGCTGTCTGAATTTGTGTGAAGGAGAAGCGGGGGGCATGGGCAAGTTGCAGCGGAGGGTGCAGAGTTGGTGGCCGGGTAGTGGTAGCCAGGTGGAAAGCATGGCCAGCTGTAGCAAAATGCTTGTTGAAATTCTCCGATTATTGTAGATTTATCGGTGGTGATAGTGTTTCCTAGCCTCAGTGCAGTGGGTAGCTGGGAGGAGGTGCTCTTATTCTCCATGGACTTTACAGTGTCCCAAAACTTTTGGAGTTAGTGCTACAGGATGCAAATTTCTGTTTGAAAAAGTTAGCCTTTGCTTTCCTGACTGCTTGTGTATATTGGTTCCTAACTTCCCTGAAAAGTTGCATATACGCGGGGGCTATTTGATGCTAATGCAGTACGCCACAGGATGTTTTTGTGCTGGTCAAGGGCAGTCAAGTCTGAGGAGAACCAGGGGCTATATCTGTTCTTGGTTCTGTATTTTTGAATGGGGCATGTTTATTTAAGATTGAGAGGAAATTACTTTTAAAGAACAACCAGGCATCCTCTACTGACGGAATGAGATCTATATCCATCCAGGATACCTGGGCCAGGTCAATTAGGAAGGCCTGCTCGCTGAAGTGTTTTAGGGAGCGTTTGACAGTGATGAGGGTGGTCGTTTGACCGCGGACCCGTTACGGACGCAGGCAATAAGGCAGTGATCGCTGAGATCCTGGTTGAAGACAGCCGAGGTGTATTTAGAGGGTAAGTTAGTCAGGATGATATCTATGAGGGTACCCATGTTTACGGATTTAGGGTTGTACCTGGTAGGTTCGTTGATAATTTGTGTGAGATTGAGGGCATCTAGTTTGGATTGTAGAATGGCCGGGGTGTTAAGCATATCCCAATTTAGGTCACCAAGCAGTACGAACTCTGAGGATAAATGGGGGGAAATCAATTCACATATGGTGTCCAGGGCACAGCTGGGGGCTGAGGGGGGTCTGTAGCAAGCGGCAACAGTGAGAAACGTATTTCTGGAAAGGTGGATTTTTAGAAGAAGAAGCTCAAACTGTTTGGGCACAGACCTGGATAGTATGATAGAGCTCTGCAGGCTATCTCTACAGTAGATTGCAACTCCACCCCCTTTGGCAGTTCTATCTAGACAGAAAATGTTATAGTTGGGGATGGAAATTTCAGAATTTTTGGTGGCCTTCCTAAGCCAGGATTCAGACACTGCTAGAACATCAGGGTTGGCGGAGTGTGCTAACACAGTGAATAACTCAAACTTAGGAAGTAGACTTCTGATATTTACGTGCAAGAAACCAAGACTTTTGCGATTACAGAAGTCAGCAAATGATAGCGCCTGGGGGGTAGGAGTGATACTGGGGGCTGCAGGGCCTGGGTTAGCCTCTACATCATCAGAGGAACAGAGGAGGACTAGAATAAGGATACGGCTAAAGGCTTTAAGAACTGGTCTTCTAGTGCGTTGGGTACATAGAATAAAGGGGGCAGATTTCCGGGCGTTGTAGAAAAGATTCAGGGCATTATGTACAGACAAGGATATGGAAGGATATGAGTAAAGTGGAGGTAAACCTAAGCGTTGGGTAACAATGAAAGAGATAGCATCACTGGAGGCACCAATTGAGTCGGTCTCCGCGTGTATGGGGGGTGGGACAAAGGAGCTATCTAAGGCAGGTTTAGCTGGGCTGGGGGATCTACAGTGAAATAATACAATAAGAAATAACCGAAACAACAAAAGAACTAACCCAAACAGCAATAAGCTAACCATATTGACATGGGAGAGAGGCATAAAGCAATCACAGGTGTAATTTGAGAGAGCTAAGACAACAGCTGGTAATGACGACACAGTTTGGGCTGAGGCTAAACATAAACAGGATGTGGTACCGTAAAAAGGAACAGTCCAGCAGACATCAGCTGTATAGCTGAGTTATCATAAGGTCCGGTGAACAGCAATAGGATAGTTCGGAGGTTTTTTTATTTTATTTTTTATTTCACCTTTATTTAACCAGGTAAGCCAGTTGAGAACAGGTTCTCATTTACAACTGCGACCTGGCCAAGATAAAGCAAAGTAGTGCAATAAAAACAACACAGAGTTACATATGGGGTAAAAAAACAAAGTCAAAAATACAACAGAAAATATATATACAGTGTGTGCAAATGTAGCAAGTTATGGAGGTAAGGCAATAAATAGGCTATAGTGCAGAATAATTACAATAGTATTAACACTGGAATGCTAGATGTGCAAGAGATTATGTGCAAATAGAGATACTGGGGTGCAAAAGAGCAAAATAAATAACAAGGTAGTTCGGGGGCTGCTAAAGCACTAGCGGGCAAGAGATGGAATCTTCGTGGTCGACGTCGTAACGGGAAGCCTGTTGTAACCACATCAGACGATTTCGTCGGCAGACCAGTCGTGGTAGGATCGGCGGGGCTCCGTGTCAACACTAGGTGGTCCCGTCCGGTTGACAGAGAGTAGATAGCCGGGAGATGGGAGATGGGCCTAGCTCAGGATGATTAGCCAGACCACAACGTCCATTTTGTTGCAGCTAGCTGGTAGCGATGAATCCGGAGTTAAAGGTCCAGTGATTCAGTGATTCCGGCAGAAAAACTGATCTGTTCTGGGTCGATAACGCACTGTGCAGACAGTGCAGACTGGCCGAATAATAGTCCAGACTAGAAAGCTGGCTGGTAGGTGGTGCAGGCCACGGACAATGGTGAAAAACCGCTAACGGTAGCTGATAGCAAGTAGCTAGTTAGCTGGCTACTCCCGTCCGGTAGACCTAGAGGTAGATAGCCGGGATATGAGCCTGGCTCTAGGCTAGCTCGAGGCTAACTGGTGCTTGCATCGGGGGCAGTGGTGATTAGCCAAACAGCAACATCCATTCGGTTGCGGCTTGCTAGTTGCGATCCGGTGAAAAATGTCCAGTGATTAAATTATTCCGGCAGAAAAATCCAATGTTCTGGGTGAAATACCGCTAACTGTGGCTAATAGCAAGTAGCTAGTTAGCTGGCTAGCTAGTTTCAACTGGAGATTCTAGATAAAGGTAAGTCAATAATAGAATCCGTTCCACATTGAGTGAGGCGGAGTTGCAGGAAAGTATATTTTGTAGAAGGATGAAAAGTCTGATAGGGAAATATGTACGAAAAATACAAAAAAAAACAGGGTATTTACAGGCTATTTACAGACACACGACAAAAACAGGACTGCACTACTACGCCATCTTGGATTCATAGAAAGAGTTAAGGAAATATTTACCAAATAAACTAAAGTAAAAAATTATAAAAAGTAACACAATAAAATAACAATAACGAGGCTATATACAGGGGGTACCGGTACCGAGTCAATGTGCAGGGGTACAGGTTAGTCAAGGTAATTTGAACATGTAGGTAGGGGTACAGTGACTATGCAGCGGGTAGCAGCAGTGTAAAAACAAATGGGGGGGTGGTCAATGTAAATAGTCCGGGTGGCCATTTGATTAATTGTTCAGCAGTTTTATGGCTTGAGGGTAGAAGCTGTTAAGGAGCCTTTTGGTCCTAGACTTGGCGCTCCGGTACCGCTTGCCGTGTGGTAGCAGAGATAACAGTCTATGACTTGGGTGACTGGAGTCGTAGAACATTTTTGGGGCTTACCTCTGACACCGCCCAGTATATAGGTCCTGGATGTCAGGACGCTTGGCCCCAGTGATGTACTGGGCCGTACGCACTACCCTCTGTAGCGCCTTAGATGCCAAGCAGTTGCCATACCAGGCAGTGATGCAACCGGTCAGGATGCGCTCGATGGTGCAGCTGTAGAACTTTTTGAGGATCTGGGGACCCATGCCAAATCTTTTCAGTCTCCTGAGGGGGAATAGACTTTGTCGTGCCCTCTTCACGACTGTCTTGGTGTGTTTGGACCATGATAGTTTGTTGGTGATGTGGTCACCAGGAACTTGAAACTCTTGATCCGCTGCACTACAGTCCCGTCGATGTTAATGGGGGCGTGTTCGGCCCTCCTTTTCCTGTAGTCCACGATCAGCTCCTTTGTCTTGCTCACATTGAGGGAGAGGTTGTTGTCCTGGCACCACACGGCCAGGTCTCTGACCTCCTCCCTATAGGCTGTCTCATCGTTGTCGGTGATCAGGCCTACCACTGTTGTGTCGTTGGCAAACGTAATGATGGTGTTGGAGTCGGTGCCTGGCCATGCAGTCATGGGTGAACAGGGAGTACAGGAGGGGACTGAGCACGCACCCCTGAGGGGCCCCCGTGTTGAGGATCAGCGTGGCAGATATGGTGTTACCTACCCTTACCACCTGGGGGCGGCCCGTCAGGAAGTCCATCATCCAGTTGCAGAGGGAGGTGTTTAGTCCCAGGGTCCTTAGCTTAGTGATGAGCTAAGTGGGCACTATGGTGTTGAACGCTGTGCTGTACTCAATGAACAGCATTCTCACATAGGTGTTCCTTTTGTCCAGGTGGGAAAGGGCAGTGTGGAGTGCGATTGAGATTGCGTCATCTGTGGATCTGTTGGGGTGGTATGCAAATTGGAGTGGGTCTAGGGTATCTGGGATGATGGTGTTGATGTGAGCCATGACCAGCCTTTCAAAGCACTTCATGGCTACCGACGTGAGTGCTACGGGTCGGTAGTCATTTAGGCAGGTTACCTTAGTGTTCTTGGGCACAGGGACTTTGGTGGTCTGCTTGAAACATGTAGGTATTATAGACTCGTCAGGGAGAGGTTGAAAATGTCAGTGAAGACACTTGCCAGTTGGTCCGTGCATGCTTTGAGTACACGTCCTGGTAATCCATCTGGCCCCGCGGCTTTGTGAATGTTGACCTGTTTAAAGGTCTTGCTCACATCGGCTACCGAGAGCGTTATCACACAGTCGTCCGGAACAGCTGGTGCTCTCATGCATGCTTCAGTGTTGCTTGCCTCGAAGCGAGCTGGGCAGCTCGCTGCTGGGTTTCCCTTTGTAGTCCGTAATAGTTTTCAAGTCCTACCACATCTGACGAGCGTCAGAGCCGGTGTAGTAGGATTCAACCTTAATCCTGTATTGAGGCGTTGCCTGTTTGATAGTTCGTCTGAGGGCGTAGCAGGATATCTTATAAGCGTACGTATTAGTGTCCCGCTCCTTGAAAGCGGCAGCTCTAGACTTTAGCTCGATGCGGATGTTGCCTGTAATCCATGGCTTCTGGTTGGGATATGTACATACGGTCACTGTGGGGACGACGTCGTCGATGCACTTATTGATGAAGCAGATGACTGAGGTGGTATACTCCTCAATGCCATTGGATGAATCCCGGAACATATTCCAGTCTGTGCTAGCAAAACAGTCCTGTAGCGTAGCATCCGTGTCATCTGACCACTTCTGTATTGAGCGAGTCACTGGTACTTCCTGCTTTAGTTTTTGCTTGTAAGCAGGAATCAGGAGGATAGAGTTATGGTCAGATTTTCCAAATGGAGGGCGAGGGAGAGCTTTGTATGCGTCTCTGTGTGTGGAGTAAAGGTGGTCTAGTTTTTTTCCCTCTGGTTACACATGTGACATGCTGGTAGAAATTAGGTAAAAGAGATTTAAGTTTGCCTGCATTAAAGTCCCCGGCCACTAGGAGCGCTGCCTCTGGATGAGCGTTTTCCTGTTTGTTTATGGCCTTATACAGCTCGTTGAGTGCGGTCTTAGTGCCAGCATCGGTTTGTGGTGGTAAATAGACGGCTACGAATAATATAGATGAGAACTCTCTTGGTAGATATTGGGTCTACAGCTTATCATGAGGTACTCTACCTCAGGCGAGCAATACCTTGAGACTTCCTTAATATTAGACATCCCTCACCAGCTGTTATTGACAAATAGACACACACCCCTCCGCCCCTCGTCTTACCAGACGTAGCTTCTCTGTCCTGACGAAGCACGGAAAACCCAGCCAGCTCTATATTATCCGTGTCGTCGTTCAGCCACGACTCGGTGAAACACAAGTTATTACAGTTTTTAATGTCCCGTTACTGGCAGTTGTCTGGCAACATTCTGACATATAGACTACTGGCAGTAGGTTAGGATATTCTTGATCGTAGATCATCCATTTAGTTTTCTAATGATTGCACATTGGCCAATAGAACGGTAGTGGAGGTTTACTCACTGGCCTATGAATTCCCAGAAGGCAGCCCGACCTCCGACCTCCGCCCCCTTTTTCTCCGTCTTTTCTTCACGCAAATGACGGGGATTTGGGCCCGTTCCCGAGAAAGCAGTATATCCTTTGCGTCGGACTCGTTAAAGAAAAACTATTCGTCCAGTTCGAGGTGAGTAATCGCTGTTCTGATGTCCAGAAGCTCTTTACGGTCATAAGAGACGGTAGCAGCAACATTATGTACAAAATAAGTTACAAACAATGCGAAAAAAACTAACAAAATTGCACATTTGGTTGGGAGCCCGTAAAACGGCAGCCATCCCCTCCGGCGCCATTACTCCACTAATTTGAAGGGATGTCCACATACTTTTCTACATATAGTGTATCTAGATGAAAGGTAATTAATCTCCCAGTGTCTGGTGGAAAGCAGACTGAACCAAGTTTTCCTCTAGGATTTTGCCTGTGCTTCGCTCTATTCCGTTTCTTTTTATCCTTAATGAAACTCCCTAGACCTTGCCGATGACAAGCATACCCATAACATGATGCAGCCACCACCATGCTTGAAAATATGAAGAGTGGTGATCAGTGATGTGTTGGGTTTGCCCCAAACATAACGCTTTGTATTCAGGACAAAAAAAGCATTTTATTAGCCAATTGTTTTACAGTATTACTTTAGTCCCTTATTGCAAACAGGATATATGTTTTGGAATATTTTTTATTCTGTACAGACTTCCTTCTTTGCACTCTGTTATTTATGTTCAGGCTCTAACAACAAAAGGTGGAAAAAGTCAAGGGGTGTGAATACTTTCTGAAGGCTCTGTACATAGCTGGTCACCAGGCTTAGTGTTCACCTGGTCAGTTCTCTCAGATCAATGCAATCAAAAACACGTGAGACAATTGAGAAAGAGCCAAATCACCCACCTCTGGGCCACTAGGATGTTGAGACGACTGAGTCCAGCAGAGCAGCTACTTCCAGTTCCTGTTGTAGAAGTCACCGTGGGGTCATCCAGTCTGCGTCCATAGGATGAGCTGAGAATACAGACAGACAGACTTCTTGACAATAATAAATACAGCATATTTCCTACAGCATATTCCCTTCAGCATATTCCCTACAGCATATTCCCTACAGCATATTCCCTTCAGCATATTCCCTACAGCATATTCCCTACAGCATATTCCCTACAGCATATTCCCTACAGCATATTCCCTACAGCATATTCCCTACAGCATATTCCCTACAGCATATTCCCTACAGCATATTCCCTACAGCATATTCCCTTCAGCATATTCCCATCAACATATTCCCATCAACATATTCCCTACAGCATATTCCCTACAGCATATTCCCTACAGCATATTCCCTACAGCATATTCCCTACAGCATATTCCCATCAACATATTCCCATCAACATATTCCCATCAACATATTCCCTACAGCATATTCCCTACAGCATATTCCCTACAGCATATTCCCTACAGCATATTCCCTACAGCATATTCCCTACAGCATATTCCCTACAGCATATTCCCTACAGCATATTCCCTACAGCATATTCCCTACAGCATATTCCCTACAGCATATTCCCTTCAGCATATTCCCTACAGCATATTCCCATCAACATATTCCCTACAGCATATTCCCATCAACATATTCCCTACAGCATATTCCCTTCAGCATATTCCCTACAGCATATTCCCTACAGCATATTCCCTACAGCATATTCCCTACAGCATATTCCCTTCAGCATATTCCCTTCAGCATATTCCCTACAGCATATTCCCTACAGCATATTCCCTACAGCATATTCCCTTCAGCATATTCCCTTCAGCATATTCCCTACAGCATATTCCCTACAGCATATTCCCTACAGCATATTCCTTCCCTACAGCATATTCCCTACAGCATATTCCCTACAACATATTCCCTACAGCATATTCCCTACAGCATATTCCCTACAGCATATTCCCTTCAGCATATTCCCTTCAGCATATTCCCTTCAGCATATTCCCTTCAGCATATTCCCTTCAGCATATTCCCTACAGCATATTCCCTACAGCATATTCCCTTCAGCATATTCCCTACAGCATATTCCCTACAGCATCTTCCCTACAGCATATTCCCTAAGCATATTTTCTACAGCATATTCCCTACAGCATATTCCCTACAGCATATTCCCTTCAGCATATTCCCTTCAGCATACAGTGGGGGAAAAAGTATTTAGTCAGCCACCAATTGTGCAAGTTCTCCCACTTAAAAAGATGAGAGAGGCCTGTAATTTTCATCATAGGTACACGTCAACTATGACAGACAAATTGAGAAAAAAAAATCCAGAAAATCACATTATAGGATTTTTAATGAATTTATTTGCAAATTATGGTGGAAAAATAAGTATTTGGTCACCTACAAACAAGCAAGATTTCTGCCTCTCACAGACCTGTAACTTCTTCTTTAAGAGGCTCCTCTGTCCTCCACTCGTTACCTGTATTAATGGCACCTGTTTGAACTTGTTATCAGTATAAAAGACACCTGTCCACAACCTCAAACAGTCACACTCCAAACTCCACTATGGCCAAGACCAAAGAGCTGTCAAAGGACACCAGAAACAAAATTGTAGACCTGCACCAGGCTGGGAAGACTGAATCTGCAATAGGTAAGCAGCTTGGTTTGAAGAAATCAACTGTGGGAGCATTATTAGGAAATGGAAGATATACAAGACCACTGATAATCTCCCTCGATCTAGGGCTCAACGCAAGATCTCACCCCGTGGGGTCAAAATGATCACAAGAATGGTGAGCAAAATCCCAGAACCACACGGGGGGACCTAGTGAATGACCTGCAGAGAGCTGGGACCAAAGTGACAAACCCTACCATCAGTAACACACCACGCCAGGGACACAAATCCTGCAGTGCCAGACGTGTCCCCCTGCTTAAGCCAGTACATGTCCAGCCCGTCTGAAGTTTGCTAGAGTGCATTTGGATGATCCAGAAGAGGATTGGGAGAATGTCAGATGAAACCAAAATATAACTTTTTGGTAAAAACTCAACTCGTCGTGTTTGGAGGACAAAGAATGCTGAGTTGCATCCAAAAAACACCATACCTACTGTGAAGCATGGGGGTGGAAACATCATGCTTTGGGCCTGTTTTTCTGCAAAAGGGACCAGGACGACTAATCTGTGTAAAGGAAAGAATGAATGGGGCCATGTATCGTGAGATTTTGAGTACCTCCTTCCATCAGCAAGGGCATTGAAGATGAAACGTGGCTGGGTCTTTCAGCATGACAATGATCCCAAACACACCGCCCGGCAACGAAGGAGTGGCTTCGTAAAAAAGCATTTCAAGGTCCTGGGTGGCCTAGCCAGTCTCAGATCTCAACCCCATAGAAAATCTTTGGAGGGAGTTGAAAGTCTGTGTTGCCCAGTGACAGCCCCAAAAACATCACTGCTCTAGAGGAGATCTGCATGGAGGAATGGGCCAAAATACCAGCAACAGTGTGTGAAAACCTTGTGAAGACTTACAGAAAACGTTTGACCTGTGTCATTGCCAACAAGGGTATATAACAAAGTATTGAGAAACGTTTGTTATTGACCAAATACTTATTTTCCACCATAATTTGCAAATAAATTCATTAAAAAATCCTACAATGTGATTTTCTGGAATTTTTTTCTCATTTTTCTGTCATAGTTGACGTGTACCTATGATGAAAATTACAGGCCTCTCTCATCTTTTTAAGTGGGAGAACTTGCACAATTGGTGGCTGACTAAATACTTTTTTTCTCCACTGTATTCCCTTCAGCATATTCCCTACAGCATATTCCCTACAGCATATTCCCTACAGCATATTCCCTACAGCATATTCCCTACAGCATATTCCCTACAGCATATTCCCTACAGCATATTCCCTACAGCATATTCCCTACAGCATATTCCCTCAGCATATTCCCTCACTATTCCCATATTTCTTTTCAACATATTCCCTTCAACATTTCCCTCCATATTCCTACAGCATATTCCCTACAGCATATTCCTCCATTTCTACACCTATTCCCTTCAGCATTTCCCTACACATATTCCCTACAGCATATTCCCTACAGCATATTCCCATCAACATATTCCCATCAACATATTCCCTACAGCATATTCCCTACAGCATATTCCCTACACATATTCCCATCAACATATTCCCTACAGCATATTCCCTACAGCATATTCCTACAGCATATTCCCTACAGCATATTCCCTACACATATTCCCTACAGCATATTCCTACACATATTCCCACATATTCCCATCAACATATTCCCTTCAACATATTCCCTACAGCATATTCACTACACATATTCCCCTCACATCATATTCCATTCAGCATATTCCCTACAGCATATTCCCTACAGCATATTCCCATCAACATATTCCCTACACTTTCCCTTCAGCATCTTCCTACAGCATATTCCCTACAGCATATTCCCTCAACATATTCCCTTCAGCATATTCCCTCACATATTCCCTTCTATTCCCTACAGCATATTCCCATCAACATATTCCCTTCGCATATTCCCTAAATATTCCTACCATATTCCTACACATATTCCCACAGCATATTCCTACAGCATATTCCCATCAACATATTCCTACAGCATATTCCCTCCGCATATTCCCTACACATATTCCCTACAGCATATTCCCCTACAGCATATTCCTACAACATTCCCTCATATTCCCTTCATATTCCCTTCACATATTCCCTCATATTCCTCTATCCCTACAGCATATTCCCTACATTTCCCACTTTCTCACATATTCCCTCACATATTCCCTCACATATTTTCTACACATATTCCCTACAGCATATTTTCTACAACATATTCCCTTCACCATATTTTCTACAGCATATTCCTACAGCATATTTCTCTACAACATATTCCCTCACATATTCCCTACAGCATATTCTACCATATTCCTACGGCATATTCCCTACAGCATATTCCCTACAGCATATTCCTACAACATATTCCTTCAGCATATTCCACTACAACATATTCCCTACAGCATATTCCCTTCAGCATATTCCCTTCAGCATATCCCCTACAGCATATCCCCTACAGCATATCCCCTACAGCATATTCCCTTCAGCATATTCCCTACAACATATTCCCTACAGCATATTCCCTACAGCATATTCCCTTCAGCAGCGGTTCCCAAACTAGGGCTCGCGACTGCTATGAAAATGGGGTCGCGGGAGAATTTCCAACAGCCCCCCCAAAAAATATAAATACTTTAAAACATTATAATATCGTCTTTGTATCTCAAAATCATTGTAATGTGGTTAACTTAAAAAATCGAAATGAAAATTATTCAAATCTAAAAGATAAAATTCAACCTTAAATCACGAGAAAAGGCCACACTTGACCGTTGCACTTTATTTTTTATTTTATTTTACCTTTATTTAACTAGGCAAGTCAGTTAAAACAAATTCTTATTTGAATGTCCCTACACGGCCACCGTATGCCAATTGTGCGCCCCCTATGACTCCCAATCACTGTGATACAGCCTGGAGATCGAACCAGGGGTCTGTAGTGCCGCCTCAAGCACTGAGATGCAGCTGCCTTAGACCCCTGCCCACTTAATCATTCCCACGGTGATTGGCTAGCTATAACCACACACTTGCGCTTTATATTACTGGATTTTGATTATTAACAATGTGTGGGGAACCACAAGCTCACATCAATACCTTTGTCAATACACTGTTAAACAAAGAATGTATGTTATTTCTAGCAATCAAGAGGAAACTCTCCAGCTTATGCTCTCCAAATGGACGTTAGCTGTGAGGGCCGAGATGCCTGTGCATTGAAATATGTTCACTATACATGTCGGGGGATGCTATTCACGAGGACATATTGTTCTGTCTCACGAGTTCCGAGCATGAGCGGCTGAAGTGATGTTCAGTGTGCTCGTGGCTATATTGATGAAAACGCATATTCCCTTCATCATTTCCTACGCATATTCCCTTCAGCATATTCCCTACACATATTCCCTTCACATATTCTACAGCATATTCCCTACAGCATATTCCCTTCAGCATATTCCTACTCATATTCCCTCCAGCATATTCCTACAGATATTCCCTTCAGCATATTCCCTCCAGCATATTCCCTACAGCATAATTCCTATAGCATATTCCTACAGCATATTCCTTCAGCATATTCCTACCTAGCATATTCCTATAATATTCCCTCCAGCATATTCACTAATCATATTTTCTACCAACATATTCCTACAGCATATTCCTACACATATTCCTCCAGCATATTCCCTTAGCATATTCCTACAGCATATTCCCTACAGCATATTCCCTCAGCATATTCCCTCATTCCCTAGCATATGTCCCTACAGCATATGCCTCCTACAGCATATGCCCCTGCGGCATATACCCTACAGCACTTTCCTTCCCATATTCCTACAGCCATATTCCCTCCACATATTCCCTACAGCATATTCCCTCTATTCCCTACAGCATATTCCTACACATATTCCTACAATATTCCTACAGCATATTCCCTACACATATTCCCTCATATTCCCATATTCCCTACAGCATATTCCCTACCCCATATTCCTACAGCATATTCCCTACACACTATTCCTACAGCATATTCCCTACAGCATATCCCCTACAGCATATTCCTACACATATTCCTCAATATCCCCTACATATTCCCTACACATATTCCCTACATCATATTCCCTACATATTCCCTACGCATATTCCCTTCAGCATATTCCTACAGCATATTCCCTTCAGCATATTCCTTCATATTCCTACGCATATTCCTCCATATTCCTCCATATTCCCTACAGCATATTCCCTACATATTCCTCAGCATATTCCTACAGCATATTTTCTACAACATATTTTCTACAACATATTCCCTACAGCATATTTTCTACAACATATTCCCTACAGCATATTTTCTACAACATATTCCCTACAGCATATTTTCTACAACATATTCCCTACAGCATATTTTCTACAACATATTCCTCGCATATTCCCTACAGATATTCCCTTCATCATATTCCTTTTCCTACAACATATTCCCTCCATTTTTCTACCTATTCCCTACTCATATTTTCTACAACATATTCCACACATATTTTCTACAACATATTCCCTACACATATTTTCTACAACATTTCCATATTCTTCTACACATATTCCTACACATATTTTCTACAACATATTCCCTACAGCATATTTTCTACAACATATTCCCTACAGCATATTTTCTACAACATATTCCCTACAGCATATTTTCTACAACATATTCCCTACAGCATATTCCCTACAACATATTCCCTACAGCATATTTTCTACAACAGCCACATAAATAGCGTATGGTTAGAGCTCCCTTGTGAAATAAGTCTTTTTTAGCCACTATGTTTCACTGTTAAATCAGTTTGGATGCCAGACTAAGACCTCAATGGGACACATCAAGCAGCCGGTTCAGACAGGAAACCCCAGTGATGCATCAGCTGCACCAATTAGATCGTCACTTTACGTTAATATGACCGTCTATTTAGTCCACCAGGTTCTGCACACACTTCTCTGATGACTATGTCCTGGTGTTCTTGGCTATGTCTGGTGTTCTTGCTCGTCCTGGTGTTCTTGCTTCGTCCTGGTGTTCTTGCTACTCCTGGTGTTCTTGGCTCTCCTGTGTTCTTACTCTCCTGGTGTTCTTTTCCTGGTGCTTGTCTCTTTCTTTCTCCTGGTGTTCTTTCTCCTGGTGTTCTTTTCCTGTGTTCTTACTCTCCTGGTGTTCTTGCTTTTCCTGTGTCTTGGCTTTCTGGTGTTCTTGGCTTCTCCTGTGTTCTTAGCTCTCCTCATTGTTCTTAGCTCGCATCCTGGTGTTCTTGGCTATGTCCTGGTGTTCTTGCTATGTCCTTGTTCTTGCTACTCCTGGTTTTCTTAGCTACGTCCTGGTGTTCTTGCTTTGTGCCTGGTGTTCTTGGCTTTGTCCTGGTGTTTCTTGGCTATGTCCTGTTGTTCTTTCTCCTGGTGTTCTTGCTTCCTGGTTTTCTTGGCTATGTCCTGGTGTTCTTGCGCTATGTCCTGGTGTTCTTGGCTTCTCCTGGTGTTCTTGCTCTCCTGGTGTTCTTGGCTACTCCTGTGTTCTTAGCTCTCCTGGTGTTCTTGGCTACGTCCTGGTGTTCTTGGCTATGTCCTGGTGTTCTTGGCTATGTCCTGGTGTTCTTGGCTATGTCCTGGTGTTCTTGGCTATGTCCTGGTGTTCTTGGCTATGTCCTGGTGTTCTTGGCTACGTCCTGGTGTTCTTGGCTATGTCCTGGTGTTCTTCTATGTCTGGTGTTCTTGGCTCTCCTGGTGTTCTTGGCTATGTCTGGTGTTCTTGGCTACTCCTTGTTCTTGTCTCGTCCTGGTATTTCTTGCTATCTCCTTGTTCTTAGCTTCTGTCCTGGTGTTCTTGGCTATGTCCTGGTGTTCTTGGCTACGTCCTGGTGTTCTTGGCTATGTCTTTTCTTGTATGTCCTGGTATTCTTGGCTATGATCCTGGTGTTCTTGTACATCTATTCTGTAACAGGAGATGATTTGACTACAGGAAAAAAGAGAGGACCGAATACGCCCCCATTCTCATCGCTCGGGGCTGTAGTGGAACGGGTTGAAAGCTTCCAGTTCCTTGTGTCCACATCACCAAACTTCATGTCCAAACACACCAAGACAGTGACGTGAAGAGGACGCGCGCCTATTCCCCCCTCAGAACTAAAAGATTTGCATGGTCCTCTCTCCAAAAAATTCTACAGCTGCACCATCCAAAGCATCCTGACTGGTTGCATCACCCCTGGTATATGCTTCACACTGCTTTCTACTGCCTACGAGGGGTTTACGGCCCATACATCACTGGGCGCAAACTCCCTGCCATCAAACCTCTATACCAGCGTGTCAGAGGAAGGCCCTCAAAATTGTCAAAACTCCAGCCACCCCTAGTCTGACTGCTTCTCTCTGCTACCCGTGGCCAGCGGTAGGGGTGCCAAGTCTAGAGTCACAAAGACTTCTCTACAGCTTCTACCCCCAAGCCATAAGACTCCTAACAGCTAATCTGCTAGGCTTTTCACTGCCCCCCACCATCCTTATTTACGCTGCTGCCTACTCTGTTAAGTATTTATGCATATCACTTTAACTCTACCCACATTACATTCCTCAACTACCTCAACTTGCTTGGTCCCCCCACATTACTCTACATACCCCCTGTATATATACACCTCCCTACTGTCACTTTATTTCACTTGTGCTCTTTTTTTCTCAACACTTTTTTGTTGTTTTTTATTCTTACTTTTTGTTGTTTAAAATAAATGCCTGTTGGTTAAGGGCTGTAAGTAAGCCTTTCACTGTAATGTCTGCACCTGTTGTATTCGGGCGCATGTGACCAATAAAATTTGATTTGATTTATTTGATTTGACATGCATGTCTGTTTTCTCCTTTTCCCACCTCCTTTGGTTCTGTGTTTCCTTCCTGCAGTTTGTACAGCATACCTTGCTCTCTGCCTGATTTATTTCTCAGATGCATGCTCTGTAGTGAGAACACCTACCTTAACTAATATTGCATGTATTTTAATATTTTCTAATAAATACTTCTCGTGTTTTCATGTCTGAACCTGGTTAAAGAAAGGCTGAATGAACATAAAACAATATTCAGAGACATCCAGCAGTAATACTGAACATGCACACACACACCACAGAGTGGGAAATTCACACTTCAACCAGAAGCCCCCCAAAAAGCAAAGACACCAATGGATGGAGCCAGGGCTGTAGGACATACCTGCGAGGCAAGGAGGGGGTGGAGCTACTGAGATCACATCCTGTGCTATTGAGGCGGCGGGTGTAAGAGGAGCTACGGCTCAGCCAGCTGAGAGAGAAAGAGACAGGAGGGAGAGAGGGAAGAAAGAGAGAGAAAGAGACAGGAGGGAGAGAGAGAGAGAGAGGGGGAGAGAGAGAGAGAGAGAGAGAGGGCCGAGAGAGAGGGCACAGGGGAGAGAGAGAGACAGGGGGAGAGAGAGAGAGAGAAAGAGAGAGAGAGAAGAGAGAGAGGGAGAGAGAGAGAAGAGGGGGAGAGGGGGGGGGAGGCAAGGGGGGGGGGGAGGAGGGGGTGGCAAGGGAGATGGGGGGGGGATAAGGGAGGGATGAGAGGGAGGAGGGCGATGGGGGGGGGAAGGATGGGGAGTTGATACAGTAAGGCTCAAAACCCTGTTCAGCTATTCTCACACCCTCCCCACACTTGTCCATCTCACACACACACACACACACACACACACACACACACACACACACACAGAGTAGAGCTGATGAGCAGCCTTTCCCTGTCATTCCATTCTGTGGTTCATCATGCAAGGCAAGCTTCATGCAAACCCACCTGCTACTGCTGTCTGGGATATTGAAGAGACGTCTCGTTGGAGTGGGGTTCACTCTGGCAGTCCTGGGTTCCTGAAAGTAGGAGGAGGTTTGATGATCTATCAATCCCTAGCTTTGAATAGCTTCAAACATATCACTACTAACTAGTTGGTCCAGTCTAAGAGTACAGTAGTGTATTAGAGGTGTTGATGTAGTTGGTCCAGTCTAAGAATACAGTAGTGTATTAGAGGTGTTGATGTAGTTGGTCCAGTCTAAGAGTACAGTAGTGTATTAGGGGGGTGTTGATGTAGTTGTCCAGTCCTAAAATAGGTAGTGTATTAGAGGTGTTGATGTAGTTGGTCAGTCTAAGAGTACAGTAGTTGTGGAGGTGTTGATGTAGTTGGTCCAGTCTAAGAAAATACAGTAGTGTAATTAGAGGTGTTGATGTAGTTGGTCCAGTCTAAGAGTACAGTAGTGTATTAGAGTGTTGATGTAGTTGGTCCAGTCTAAAGTACAGTAGTGTAGTAGGGTTTGATGTAGTTGGTCCATCCTAAGTGTAGTTGTTTGTTCCTTGATTCCTTGGGTCCTCTCTCTTACTACTTCTCTAAATGATTGAGGTTGTTTTGAGATGTGCGGAGATCTATTATAACAATGTTTAACAGTTGTCACAAAGTGTTAGAATAATTCTCAGCCTGTACCCCCCTTAGCTTCGGTCCCTTTCTAAGGTGTGTTCATACGACCAACGTGTGCTGGTTCCAATTCCTTGGTGTCTGTGGTGGTTCGGAGCTGAGGCGTGGGCTGGAGGCAGGCGGGTCATACCCAGGCCAGACTCAGTCGCCCGCCATGGACCCCTGGCCCAGGTCGAGAGGTGGCACACAGAAGGCCCCAGGGTCGCGGGCTGCCTGCCCTTACGAGAGAGGTCCTCCAGGAGCCAGGGGCCGCGCCAGGGGCCGAGGCCTGAGGCTGGGAGGCTTCCTGGGTCCTGCTGCAGAAGGAGAAATTTACCATTCAAATAATTCCCCGTCGATAATGACCTTCCAACTGAGGTAATATAAAGGCAATTTACCAAATCACTAAGCGTCAATAGCAGAGTGCACAGGTTGTTCATCTGAGTTTATTTCCCGCTATTTTAGGCCTTCACGATGAGCTACAAGAAGTCCCAGCTACCCTAAGCAGCATTCTGATGTTCAACACCAATCCTTTTTAACGGTGTTTCCTGATGTGCTGGTTGCCGTGCTGGTTGCCGTGAAGGTGGCGTGGGGGACAGCTGTTGCGTTTGTTGTTCAAGTTGTTGATGATCTCTGGTTTTGGCTTTCTCTGCAACAACAACGCCATCAACCAGTTACATCATTCTGGCACAACAGAACAAGTCCACATTAGGTTGCTGTCTTTTAGGCATGGTCATTGACAGGTTTTAGATCCCATTCCCATTTCAATTCAGTAAATCTAAAAATATACTTCCCATAATTACTAGACTGAAATGGAATTGACACCAGGGACCCTGGTTCATGAGCGTCATCATCTCTCAGTCTCTCACCTGATTCTGCATCGGCTCTCAGACTGCGTCCTCCTCTTCCTCAGACTGGAGGCTGCACCCACGACCTTGGCCTGTCCCCCTGGGTCCCCTGTCCCCCTGTCCCCCTGGGTCCCCTGTCCCCCTGTCCCCTGGGTCCCCTGTCCCCCCTGTTCCCCCTGGGTCCACAGCCCCCCTGTCCCCCTGGGTCCCCTGCCCCCCCAAAGGCTGCAGTCTGTCCCGGCTGGGTCCCCCCTCTTCCCTCCTCCTCCTCGGCAGGGCTACTGGTCAGGGCAGGGGAGGAGTGCTTTCTCTCTCTGCATTTAGGCAGATCTTCTCCCGGCTGCTCATACGAGGAGATTGAGGGTTGTCCTGCAGGAGGGGCAGGGGAGTGGGTTGACAGAGGTAGGCATGGTGCCAATCAGTGAGGAGTGATCACTAGGGGTTGATAGCCAAACCGTGTGTGTGTTACAAACAAAAACCAAACACCACCTCTTGGACAATAAATGATCCTGGGGGCAGGTTGACAGCTTTATTTGTTGTTGTTGTGTGTCTGTAATATTGAACGTAATGGATGTCAACATCTATAAAATATGTATTTTCAACAGATACTTCTATAATATTCTTTCCATAACCGCTATCACAGGGCTATCATCACCCAGCCAATCCCACACAGCCAATCACACACAGCCAATCACACAGCCAATCACACACACAGCCAATCACACACAGCCAATCACAGCCAATCTCACACAGCAATCCACACACAGCCAATCACAGTAATCACACACACAGCCAATCACACACACAGCCAATCAGCAATACATGCTT